>NC_050450.1:50097064-50387064 GCF_903995425.1 Onychomys torridus
GAACAATTATCAAGTAAGAATTACATTCATGATGTCCAGTCTTTTGTATTTGGCATATTTGGAGAAAATACTCTATTATCTATCTTATCTTGATGAATTTAAAGTTTTAAACCTAAACTATGTCATATTCTGTTGATCTCTGAAGAGTATGAAGATCACCTAAAATATCTGTTTGACTTGAAAACATGCCTAACATGACTACAAGTTTGATTGTTACAGGTGATTATTAACCTGCCTTTCTTTATTATCCTAAATAGTTTGTAGTAATAACTTTCAAGGACTAGAAATTTACATTAATCATTAAATGAGCTGCATAGATACAATACCTTAAATAAGAGTAGAAATGTATGTTCTAACAAAAATAACCTTAACTTTATATCTATATACCAAAAATACCTTAAACAAGAGTAGAAACATATATACAGTATAACAAAAATAACCTTAAATTTGTATCAATATATAAAAATCCATATCAATATAAAATATTTAAGACTAGTAGTTGCCACCAGGCAGTGGTGGCATCTGCCTTTAATCCCAGCACTCGAGAGGTAAAGCCAGGCAGATCTCTGTGAGTTTGAGGCCAACCTGGTCCACAGAGTGAGATCCAGGATAGGCACCAAAACTACACAGAGAAACCCTATGTCAAAAAAACAAACAAACAAAAAGACTAGTAGTTGCTTTATTGGTTTAAAAGTAGATTCAATAATCTACCCTTTAATCTATCATTTCTATATTCCCCCTTTTTCTTTTCAGAACAAAATTCCTGATTCTAATCTCCTTTGTTCAGCTTTTTTCCTGACCATTACCAGTAACAACTTATAACCAACCAGCCCCCCTAAACAATGGCAAATAGCCATAACTCACTGAATGACCAAAACCACCTACTCCACCTCTTAGGAATGTGGGTGTAATGTTCTCTAGACTGCTTCCTGTTGTCTGGGGAGGGTGGGGGTTGAAGACATCTCTAAGGGACCCTGAGAAAATGGAGATCATAGTCAAGTCCTGGGAGAGCTAGCACTATCATTTGTTGCCAGTCTCTGTGTAACGGGAAAGTGCAGCGCTTATCTCAAGTCCTGGCTAGAGTAGTCTGTGAGGCTGAACCATTTCAGCTAGCGACCTTGAAATTGTCCTGAGAAGTTTGTAGTGCAAAGCTGATCTTTGGGTGGTGTTTGTTAGCTTAGTGGCATTACCACAATCCAGGTGGAATCATTGTTGTTGTGGGGTTCCATCATCCTTTTGGAGACTTCAAAGGTTGCTGTTAGGAATGGTCACGGTTCCCTGAAGAAAACTTAGACATACTAGATGTCATATGCAGCAGATCTCAAAGAGGTTAAAGGACCACAATTTGTTACGTATATCCGGGGTACACAAACTTAATACTAGTTACCTGATTCAGACTCAAGCCTAAAAATCATGTATAGGAAGCTAGATGAAGCCTCTTTTTTTAGAATTAGTTAGTATTCTATATGACCATTAATATCATGACAGAAATTTAAATATATTTATATTAATCTTATAAATTTTGAGATAATATTTATACCTTAAGAAATGTTTTAAAGAGTCAAAATAAAACCAAAGGATTATGAGATTAGTGACAATAGAATAGTTCCTTAATTTTGATTTTTCTTCTGTCCCATACCAGGTGGCTCTTCTTATATAAGATAGAAATTTTGCATTTTCCTTTAACAAGCGTGTTGGGTTTAGAGAGGGTGAGAGCTACACCCCAACTCCAAAGCCAGCTTTAATTTTTAGTTGAACTAGGACTACAAAAGACCATTTGCCTTTTATGTCTGTAGAGAACAGCAGAAACAAACATTTTTGAAGATTTATGAAATTTTGTCCTGTTGGAAATGTGCTATACCATTAGGCCAAATTACTCTTTTTCTTGGGACATTTTCTCTGGATGATTTGTCCCTCTTCTTCAGATGTCTTTTTTGTTCAGTAGTCTTTAGATTCCTTAGCCTTTATTCTCCTGGAAAGATATAAAACAAAACCCTGCCCCAACCCTAACTTTCTTTTCCTTTTTGGCAGGTTATGTCTGATCAAATGAGAGGCATTTGTTAGTTTTGTAAGTTAGTTTAAATTAAATGGCCATGCTGTTTGATGAACTATCACCTCTTCTAACCAAGAGGTCTCTCCTGTTCAAATCTAATCTTTATCAATTTTGATGGTATCTATAACTTTTCCTATGGAAACAAAAGCAAAACCTCTTCCCCATTGTAACACATATTCTGGTTTCTATTCTGAGGTCAGCATATCTTTAAAGTATATAGGCTGATTTAATTCAGCAGTTTTTTTCTTCTATCCAATGTCTCTCTGCAGCTGTCCTTCCTTTCTCATTAGCATTTAAAAATTTTAAATTAATAAAGCATTGCGCAGTCTATCTTTGGGGGTCTTTACTACCCCTTTCTGTTTATTAAGCATATTTTTTAAAGTGTGATTAGATCTTTCTATAACTGCTTGCCCTGTAGGATTGTGTGGTATACTTGTAATATGCTTTATGTTTTAATATGAAAAACTCTTTCATTTTACTAGAAACATATGCTGGAGCATTGTCAGCCTTAATTTGTACAAGTCTCCCCAATATAGCCATAACTTGTGATGAATGTGTAATTACAGAATCAGCCTTTCAGAACTCAAAGCAGTTGCCCATTGAAATCCTGAATGTGTATCTATGGTATGGTTTACATAACTTAAATTTCCAAACTCTACAAAATGAAACACATCAATTTGCCAAATTTCATTTCTTTGAGTATCCTTTGGGTTACTTCCTACAGGTAGTGGAGTTTGGTTATACAAAGAACAAGTAGGGCATTTCTTTATAGTTTCCTTGGCTTGTTGCCTAGTGATAGAAACATCTTCCTTCAAACTCTTGCTATTAATATGGTGTTTCTTATGAAATTCTGAGGCTTCTAGAACACTTCCTACCAATAAATGATCAATTTCATTATTACATTGTGTTAGAGGGCTTGGTAGACCTGTATGGGATCTTATATATGTTATATACAAGGAATGATTCCTATTTCTGATTATTTCTTGTAATTGAGTAAATAACAAAGTTAATTCTGAATCATCTGGAATAAGTTCTACAGTTTTACTATGTAAAACAACTCTTTCTGAATACTGAGAGTCAATAACTACATTAAGAGATTCTTGAAAATCTAATAACACTATGAGAATAGTATATAATTCTGACTTTTGAACAGAATCATAAGGGCTTTGAGCCACTTTACTTAAATTTCCTGACTTATAACCTGCCTTTCCTGATTTATTTGCATCAGTATAGAATGTAGGGTCTCCAGAAATTGGTATTCCCCATACAATGTGAGGAAGGATCCAATTAGTTCTCTTTATAAAGTGAAGTCTCTTGCTTTCGTGATATCTGTTGCTAATATCTATGAAAAAATTACTGCAAGCACTTTGCCAATGTTCATTTTCTGCCCATAAAGAGGAAATTTCAGCAGTAGTAAAAGGTATCACAATTTCTGCTGGGTCTGTTCCTACTAATTGATGAAGTCTTAATTTTCCTTTCAGAATTAATTCAGAAACCTTTTCTACATGAGCACCATATTTCAATGTATTTTTTGTTGGGACCATCAGCTCTTTAATAATAACACAGAGACTTATTATTAATTATGAAAGCTCAACCGATAGCTTAGGCTTGTTTCTAGCTATTTCTTATAACTTAAATTAACCCATTTCTATAATTTATTTTCTGCCTCATGGCTTTATTACCTTGTTCTGTTGTGTGTTGAGTTCACATGGGTCCATGGAAGAAATAGGGTTACTCTAGGATGACTTTTAGCCTTTACAGCCACAGGGAAGTCGGTCAGCCTCTGGTGAACTAACTGACTGCAGTTTAGCAATTGGCATTTTTATTGTTTTACAATTTACACCTCTAGCAAGTCAGTTTCTGTATACCATATCTGAAGACTCTACAGAGACAAATGCCAAAGTAATTCCCAGTCACAGAACATTTCAGTTTTCTGAGTCCTCCCACAAACAACTTTTGCATAGGCCTTGAACCTTTAGGAAACTCTCAGATTAGATTTATATACTTCAAACAGAAAGTACCAGACACAAAAGGTAATGGTCACAAAAGACAGATCAAAGTCAGGTGCCAACACTCTGGAATCAAACCAGCTGCAGAATTCTGCAGGAACTTTCACTACATTACCTTATCTCTATATTGCCCATCCTGCTTGTTCTGCATCTCCTGGCATTTCTACCTTCTTCTTCCCAGCATCCTCTCTGCTCCCCAAAATTCTACCTAGCCATTGGCCATTCAGCTTTTTATTAAACCAATCAGAGTGACACATCTTCACAGTGTACAAAAAGGTTATTCCACAACAGCGATCTCCATAGTCTCAGGCATTTGAACATTTGGTCCCTAACTGATGGTAGGGAGATGTGGTGGTTTGAGAGAAAATGGCCCCCAAAGGGAGTAGCACTATTAGGAGGTGTGGCCTTGTTGGAGGAAGTGTGTCACTATTGGGGTGGGTTTTAAGGTCTCTTTTGCTCAAGCTTCCCTCAGTGTGACAACCTGTTGCCTGCAAGCCAAGATGTAGCCAGCATATCTGCCTGCATGCTGCCATGCTCCCCACCATGGTGATAATGGACTGAACCTCATAAATTGTAAGTGAGCCACCTCAATTAAATGTTTTCTTTATAAGAGTTGCTGTGGTCATGGTGTCTCTTCACAGCCATAAAAACTCTAACTAAGACAGGGCGGTTAGTGAAATGATCCATATGAGAGAGCTCCTGATGACCATGTTGATTAAGCCAATTAAAAGTTCTGCTGAGTCCTTTTTTATTAATGGGCAGACCAAGAGTAGACTTGTGCCTCTGAAAAGTCTCTTCTGTGTCCAAGATCAGGGGTACAGCATTTTTATAGACAAATCCATAATTACATCAGTACTTGAGGTGTGTGTGGTGGTGGTGGTGGTAGGGTTTACATTAGTGAGGGATTTAGAGTTGCCTAGTAACATCTGCTTTCTTCGCAAGGCTCAGAGGCATCTTCCAGACACTAAATAATACATTTAGACTATGGTTAAGGCAGAGGTGGATATTGGGGAGTGGAAGGCTGAGAAGTGACCAGGCAGACATAAAGTAGAGTTGGGACAGGATGCAGTTACTTTAGTCATTTCATTAGGAGGTGTGTCCTTGTTGCCATTGTAGCCTTTGAGAGTTTAAGGACTCATACCGCTTTGAGTTCACTCTCTGATTTCTGGTTGTGGTTTAAGATGTAAGCTCTCAGCTTGCTACTCCAGGTGCCATATCTGCCACTTTCCTGCCATGATAGACTCTTATTCCTCTGGAACCATAAGCCCAAATAAACTCTTCCTTCTATAGGTTCTCTTGGTTATGGTGTTTTATCATAGCAGTAGAAAAATAACACACACAAACACATACACACACACACACACACACACACACACACACACACACACACACTGAGATGTCTTGGGGATGGAATCAAGTCTCAACATGAAATACGTTTATGTTTCTTATAGCCTTATACACAGAACCTAAGGTCAGGTGCAGAATTTTCAATTTATGACATCATGTTAGTCCTTAAATAGTTTAGGATTTGGGACTATTTCTGCCTTTGGATTTCCAGATTAGGGATGTTTAAATTCATTGATTTTCCTTCACTTAAATGCAGCTATCTGATCTTTGACAGAATGCATCATCTCCATTGGCAGGTAATAGCACTCTTTTGTTTTGTTTTGTTGTTTTTTGAGAGGGTTTCGGGTTTCCCTGAGTAACAGCCCTGGCTGTCCTGAAACTAGCTCTGTAGCCCAGGCTGGCCTTGAACTCACAGAGATCTACCTGCCTCTGCCTCCTGAGTGCTGGGATTAAAGGTGTGTGCCACCACAGCCCAGTGGTATTAGTGTTCTTATTGTCCACGTTCACCAATGGATGGCTGCCACCATCAAGCCACTCAGAGAGTCTCATGGCAAGACTGCCCAGGTCTGGCTTAGAAAATCATTTCTCACTTTTTTTCCTTCTTTAAGCCTACTGACCTCTTCCTTAATACCTCATCAAGAAAATACTGAAATAGCTTTTTATTTTCATTTACCCTAGGGCAAATTACATTTTAACAATCTAATAAGAGCACTTCTGGGTGTTCTTGACAGACAATGGGATCTTGATTTCTGAAAGAAGGCCCCCAAATGGGGGGAAAATCCTCTGATGGTTTATAAAGTCCACTCTATACTCATACAACTGTGACTGAATACAGTATGCTTACATCACCGTGAGTGCAAAGCCCAAACACACATGGCCAAGACATAGGAAGGTGCATCATGTGTAGTGGGTGAGGAAGGCATCAGTGTTCCTTCCTAGCAGTGCTCTTCTCAAATGAAAGAAATGGGATTTTTTTTTTCAGAAAGTCTATGTGTATTCATATTGGAAAGCCCTTTTGGGGTAGACACTTCCTGAGTATGCGCAGTGAAAGAGTTCATACCTAAGGAAGCTTGGTTTAAGGTCATGATGTAAGAAGGAGAGATGATAGAAACATCTTTGTTTATTCATTTTTTCCTGCCATGTTTATCTCCAGGTCATGGTGCACATGTTTAAAATACTAAATTGGTGAACAGAAATACATCATGCTTATCTTGCATCCTAAAGTTTTAGTGGCAAGACCACTCAGTAGGTGTCTTAGACAGTGTTCTTTTGCTGTGAAGACCAAGACCAAAGCAACTCTTATAAAAGAAAACATTCAATTGGGGTCTTGCTTACAGTTTCAGAGGTTTAGTCCATTATTGCCATGGTGGGGAGCATGGTGGCATGCAGGAAGTTGCTGAAGCAGTAGCTGAGAGCTATATCCTGATCCATAGACAAAGACACTGGGCCTACTAGGGGCTATTGAAATCTCAAAGTCCACCCCTAGTGACACACTTTCTCCAACAAGGCCATGCCTCCCAATCCTTCTAATCCTGTCAAAGAGTTATATATCCTGGAGACTAAACATTCAAATATATGAGCCTATGGGGGCCATTCTTATTCAAACCTCCGCAGTAGGTAAAGACACTTACCACCAGGCCTGATGACTTGAGTTTGATATCTGAAACCCATATGGTAGAAGGAAAGAAATCCTGCATCTTGTCCTCTGACCTCTGTATGAGAAAAATAGTTACACACACACACACACACACACACACACACACACACACACACACACACGCACACACGCACACACACACACACACACACGCACACACGCATACACATGTTAAAATTAAAAAAATAGCTAGAAAATGACACTTAAAAGATGCAGTAAGGGAGCTGAGGAGGTGGCTCCATGGGTAAAAGAACTTGCCAGACAAGAGAGAGGGACCTGTGTTCAGCTTTCAGAACCTGTGTGAAGCTGAATGAACTTCATGTCTGTGGTTCAGGGCTCTGAAGGCAAGATGGAAGCTAGAGGGCTGGAGAGATGGCTCAGTGGTTAAAAGAACTGACTGCTCTTCTAGAGGACCTAGGTTCAATTCCCAGCATCTACATGGCAGCTCACAACTGTCTGTAACTCCAAGATATCAACCTTCATGCAGACATGCAGGCAAAACACCAATGCACATAAAAAAATAAAAAAAAATATTTTTTTAAAAATGATGGGAGTTGGAGACAGGAGAATCCTAGCTAGCCCGGTATTTACAAAGGCAAAGAACAAACTACCTTATCTAAAACAATGTAGAAGGTGAGTACCAACACTGAGTTGCCCTTTGACCTCTACATGCACATTGAGGGTTATGCACACCAGCACCATACACACAAATACACACACACACTTCATTATTTACTTTTTCTGTGGCTGTGGTAAAATCTCCTGACCAAGGCAACTGTGCTGGCTAGTTTTATGTCAACTTGACACAAGCTAGAGTCATTTGAGAAGAAGGACGTTTAACTCAGAAAATGCCCCCACCAGCTTGGCCCATGGGCAAGCCTACTGTGCTTGTCTTGGTTGGTGATTGATATTGGAAGTCCCAACTTACTAAATGGTGCTAGCTCTGGGCTGGTAGTCCTGGATGCTGTAAGAAGCAGGCTGGGCAAATCATGGGAGCAAGACGGTAAACAGCATTCCTTCATGGATTCTGCCTCAGCTCCTGCCTTCAGGTTCCTGCCTTGAGTTCTTGCACAGACTTTCTTCACTGGTGTCCTGCAACATGGAAGAGTAAGGAAATAAACTTTTTCCTCCCTAAGTTGATGTCAGTCAATGGTGTTTCATCACAGCAATAGAAACCCTAACAAGATAACAACTTACGGGAAGAAGGGCTTGTTTTGGCTCACAGTGCATCATGGCAGAGGAGTCCTGGCAGTAGGAGATGGTCATGGTGTATTTGCAGTCATGAAGCAGAGAACAGTTGATTGCTGGTGCTTAGCTAGCCTCCCTACCCCTGCTGTCCAGGACCAGGCAATGGTACCACCCATTTTTAGAATGAGTTTTCCCACCTCAATTAGCCTAATCAAGATAATTCCTCACAGCCAAGAGGGTAACCTAATCCAGATCTGTCATCACAGGCATGCCCAGTATCTGTCTCCACGGTGATTCTAGAGTCCATTAAGTTGATAATCAGTACTAACTATCACATACTAAACAAAAGGAAGAGGAGTTTTGTTCATACTCAGTTAACATCTAATATAGCTGTTTTTAAGTCAACACTCACGTCATCCTGGTTTCTCCCACATCAGAGTCTTTGATAAATGTGAGATTTTCTATCCATCAGGGACTGACTTCTTTGATCAGTTGTCCAGTGGCCCAACTCTGGTTATTTACCCAGGCACAATCTGAAGTGTGAGTGTGGGGGGGTCTACTCCAGCAAAGCAAGTAGCAATTTGCACAACATCTGTGTCTTCTGGGGGTAATGGAGAGACTGGAGAACTCTAAAGATTTAAGCTGAGCCAAGTAGCAACCATCCATTAGCTTTGGCCAGGAGCCTGGTTAAGAATTTGTGTTCTGTATCTTTTTCAAGTTTCCTGATATTTCTATTAGACTCTGATAGTCACCAAGATCAATTCTGCAACTACTGTCTAAAGCTTCCAGAGAACCAATAATGCAGCTCCAGGGCAGAGCATGTGTTTAGCATGCCCAAGGCCCCAACTTAATCCCTATCTCCCCCATTAAAAAAAGAAAGAAGCTGCTATGGGGTGCTGTGGCTTTCAATATGTGATTGGCAGTTGGCTGTTCGAATCCTGCTGTGTTTCCAAAAAATGGCCTTAGTCACGTTTTGCAGGTGCTTTAAAGAGGCAAAACCCAGAATTTAGGGGCAAGTGTACCTCCTGCCCACATGTTATCAAGCACTTCTGGTGCAGATAAATCAAACACAGGACAAACAAGAACTTATCCTTAACTGCACACAGAACTCTTAATCTGCAAGGTCGATTTTTTCCTGTTTTGTTCTCACAGTTGCACTGAGATTATCATCATCTATTCTTTAGCACTACCATCACCTCCCATCTGTTAGAACCCACATAACAAAACACCCAGGGCTGGAGAGGTGGCTCAATGGTTAAGAGCACTGGCTGCTCTTCCAGGGGTCCTGAGTTCAATTCCCAACAACCACATGGTGGCTCACAACCATCCGTAATGAGATCTGGCGCCCTCTTCTGGCCTGCAGGAATACATGTAGGCAGAACACTCTATACATAATAAATAAATAAATCTTAAAAAAACAAAAAACAAAAATACCCAAGGCCAGTGGTTTATAAACAACAAAACATTGTAGAGGGCTGGGCGATTCAGTGTCTGGTGAGAGGATCCTTTCTAGATCATAGATGGCACCTTCTTGTCTCCTCACAAGGCAAAAAGGGATAGGGTCTTTCCTTCATACTACCATTCATGAAGGTTCCATTATTGTGACATAATCACCTCTTAAAGGCTTCTACTTATAATCCTATCACAGTGGATATTAGGATTCCAATACATGATTTGGGTTGAGTATGGTGATATTTTATTTGTACTGAAATGTGATTTTATTTGTATATTAATAAAGTTGCCATGGGGTCAGAGCAAGCCATAGCAAAAGCTGGGCAGTAGTGGTGCATGCCTTTAATCCCAGCACTTGGGAGGCAGAGCTAGGTGGATCTCTGTGTGTTCAAAGATACCTCCAGCATGGAGACACATGCCTTTAATCTCAATACCAACCATAGAAGACCTGGAGGTCTGTACAGATAGGCAGTGACGAAGAGGTCATGTGGCTGAGTTTACAACCAATGAGAAGACAGAACAGAAAGTCTATATAAAAGACAGGACACAGAAAATAGGCCTCTTGTGGAGAGGAAAGACAGCAGAAGCACTGGAGGGTGCTCTCAGTTATTGCTCTGACCTCTTGGCTTTTAACTCTGCAATTGGCTCTGTGTTTCTTATTTATCAAGACGGTTACATCTACAGTTACACACATAATACCTCCAGACAATTGAGTGCCCCAGCTCTTAGTGTCTCTAAAGCTACATCAATTACTCATAGCTGAAGAACTGATGAATTTTGATGTTGCTGATTGCAAGAGGTTGTTTGTATCTCTGCTCACTAATCCTGTCTGTGAGCTGCCTAGTGCTCAGATATTATATTAGTTATCTTTCTGTTGTCCCAGATAAAACATTGTCTGACCAAAAGCAACTTGGAAAGAATTTATTTTAGCTTATGGTTCCAGAGGGATGGAGTCCAGATGGTAGGGAAGGCATGGCATGGTGACAGGTGCAAGAAGCTGGCTGATCAGATTTTCTTCCAAACACAGGAAGTAAAGGAAGGAAGCAGGAAGTAGGGTGACCTTAAATTTTATAAATCACCCTTTCCCTCTCCTTTAATTACCCTCCTACCCACGATAATTTTTAATAAATTTGGATGACAATTCAGCAATATTCCATTAGGGCCAGTTCTCAGATGCTAAGTAGCTACTAAAGGGACAGAGAGGTAAGTCTATCCTCATCAAGTGTTTACCGCATGCAAGAAACCATCCAAGGGAGTTTTCATTTCATTAAATGTAATGGTGCATTCAATTCTCACAACAACCTGGAATGGTAGATACTATTATATGCCTCATTTGGAAGATGGAGAAATGAGTCTTCTGAGAGATTAAATGAATTGCCTAAGATTTCTTTCTGTGAGTAAAGGCAGAGGCAAATATTGAAATAGATTTCTCTTGTTTCCAAAGTCCTTTTCTTTATACCACACTGTGTAAAGATTTGACCTGGCAAATGTGATGGTTAGTGAAATCTATCCATGGGTTAAGGTTCTAACCTTGGAGAGTGGCATATGTAATCTGGAAAACTCACTCATCTCCTATGTGATGCTGCATTTAAAAACAGTATGTTGAGGCTGGAGAGATGGCCCATGGTTAAGAGCACTCTTGCTCTTGCAGAGGATCTGGTTTGGGCTCTCAGTACCCACATGCTGGTTCACATTGTCTGTAACTCCAGTTCTAGGGCATCTGATGCCCTCTTCTGCCCCCTTGGTCACCAAGCATCCATCTGGTGCAGACAGAAACATATATCAAGACAAAACATTTATATATGTAAAGAAAAAAACACAAACAAATGTCAAAACACAGTGTCGGAAGTGCCTGGAACAGAGCTCCATCCTCCAGAATGTTTTTAGTAGATGGAGTCACCTTTGCTATAGTGTTGCAGTGGTTCTGTTGCTTCTGTGTATTGAAGATGTAGGCCTTGTTATAATCTCCAGGGTATAGAAGATTAAAGCCTGTTGCTGTCTTAATATCATCAGACTCACAGAGGGGACAGGTCCCTGAAGATAGACTGTTCTCAGAGGATCTGAGGGAGAGGAAGGAAGTGCAACTCAGTCACCACTTGTCCCATCAAGAGTAACAATCACAGAGTGTTCTCTTGGTCTCCTCTGTCCAATTCCTATCTTTTCTCTCCTTAGGAACTGGCTAAAAGTCCATCTCCAGTCCCCAGCGCCCGCCCCCCCCCCGGACTTAGCCAACTTCTGCTGACTTAATCACTTCTAACCTGTTATACTTAGCACAAGGCAACTATCGGTTCTTGAACACATATTGTGTTCACGGTACCCTTTATGCATTATCTCAGTTTTCTCATGGGCTTCAGAAGAAGGTATTTGAATCCCGATTTTACAGATGGAGAATCTCAGACTTAGAAAGCTTTGCCAAACTCCTACCGCTAATCGGCAGCAGAACCAGAATTCCAATTTACACCTTAGTGATTCTTAAGTAGGACTTGGCAAATTGAGGCCCTCGGGCCAAACACAGCCCCATTCATTATCTATTTTTGTAAATAAAGCTGTGTTGGAACAAATTCGTATCCATTCATGTCTATGGCCAAGACTGTTACTCTCAGCTGAATCTGTTCTTCTCCGGGGCTGTGGTCTGTCCACATAGGCTAAGTTATGCTGCTATAACAAACAAGTTCAATAGCTCAGTCACTAGAGACAGTAAAGACTATCGTTCATCTAGTACTTCTAACGAAAGTCCACGCGGGTTTTTTTCTTACTGTGACATCCAAAAGGACACAGTGGAGAGTAACGTGATTGCCACCGGGGGCTCCAGCACTACTGCAGCTGTGGTTAAGTAGCTCATCAAAGCACACATTTTGATTCAGAATTTCTGTTCAGATTGTACCTGCCAACACAATCACACAATTTGATGTTTGCTCAACGTCAAAGGTTATTTCAAAGGTGGCATTCAAATAAAGCTGAGACATGTTATCTTACCATGAGTCTGGGGAAAAATAAGGTGTATTTGTGAGCAGCTCTATGGACCGCCATGTCTCCTGACACACCCACTTGAGTGTCCCCTATCCCCACCTCATCTAGGGGTCAGAGTGGCATTGAGAACCTCATCAGGTGGAGTGTATGGACTTAAAAGACCTTACTGAGTCTACTGGAAAACTCTTGGACCCAACAGACACAGTAAAGTTGCAGATACAAAATCAATGTGAAAAAATCATTTATGCTAATAGTCTACTCTCTGAGAAAGAAATTAGAAAAATTGTTCTATTCAAAATAAGTCCCCCCAATAAATATTTAGGAATATATCTAACCAAAGAAGTGAAAGACCTCTACAGTGAAAAATCTCAAGATACTGACAAATCATAGGAGATACTATATGATGGAAAAATATTCCATGTTTCTGGATAGGAAGAATTAATTTTGTGAAAATGTCTATTCTACCAAAATTGATTTATGGAACTAATGTAATATCTACTAATTCTCATGTCATACTTCACAGGTTTAGACAAAAAACAATACAATAATTCATATGGGACTCCAAAAGACCATGAATAGCCAAAACAATCCTAAGGGGTAAGAGCAAAACATGACCTTAAATTATATTACAGATCTAGAGTGATAAAAACAGCATGGTGCTGGCATGAAAACAGACAGGAAGACCGTGTGGGATAGAATAGAGGGCCTGTAGATACCCTTACCATTGACAAAGGAGGCAAAAATATACTTTGGAAAAAAGATAGCCTATCTGACACCTTGTGCTGTCAAAACTGGCTATCTGCCTAGAGGAACATTAAGCTAGATTTATGACTTTCATCTTGTACAAAAATTATTTCAAAATAGATCAAATACTTTAATAAAAACCCCAAACACTGAAATCTTAAGAGAAAATACAGAGGATACACCCCTCAAAACACTGGGGTAGGCCAGAGCTTTTTAAACAGAACACCAACAGCACAGGAACGAACCCCAGTATCAACAGATGGACGATGTGAAGAGAAAAAGTTTCTGTACAGCAGAGGAAACAGTCAGCAGAGTTAACAGACAGCCCAGAGAATGGGAGGGAACCTTAACCAGCTGCACTTTAGACAAGGGGCTAATGCACAGAACTTAAATACCAGAACTGCAGAAATTAAATACCAAGGGAATGAACCAGCCAATTAACAGAGAAGTAAATGAATGGAATAGACATTTAAAAAAAAAATACAAATGACTACTGGGTGGTGGTGGCAAATGCCTTTAATCCCAGCACTTGGGAGGCAAAAGCAGGCAGATCTATATGAGTTCAAGGTCGGCCTGGTCTATAGAGCTAGTTTCAGGACAGCCAGAGTTACACAGAGAAATACTCTCGAAAAACCAAAAAACCAAAAACCAAACAACAACAACAAGAAGAAGCTAATAACTGTTTTAAAAACAGTCCAACATTCCTAACCATCAGGGAAATGTAAATTAAAATGACTTTGAGATACCACCTCATACAACAAATGTTGGAGAGGATGTGGAGACAAAGAAACCCTTATTCACTCTTGGTAGGGGCATATTAATACAGCCATTATGAAAATCAGTTTGGAGATTCTCAAAACGTTAAAAATACAACCACCATCAGGCATGCCTTTAATCCTTGCTCTTTGGAATCAGAGACAGGTTTATCTCTGTGAGTTCCAGGACAGCCAGTGCTACACAGAGAGATCCTGTCAAAAACAAAACAAAACAAAAACACCATATGACTACTCCATTCCCCGCCATAGAAATATCTGAACCCCCAAGTTTATTACTACTTTATTCACTATAGCAAAGAATCAGAATCAATCTGTTGTCCATCAATAGATGGTTATAAATTGATATATATTATATATTAGGATATAAATATAATATATGGGATTACTATTCAGTTGTAAAGAAAATGAAGTTTAAAAGTTTGTAGGAAAATGGATAGACTTAGAATGTGTAGCATTAAATGAGATCTCACAATTGGAGAAAGAAATAAATTTCATGTTCTTTCTAGTGTGTTGAATCTAACCAACAATGTATGCAGACAAATGTACATGTGGGTACAGCATAACACGAAGAAAAGAGAACAGGAACAAAAAGGTTAGTATATTGGGGATGAGGAAGGACTAAATGCCGGTAATGGACACAGTTCCTGTTCTGAATGCCAGCCCTAAGTATATAGAAGGTCATTGAGGTGTATAGACCTTGCGTCTGCTTAATCTGGGGTATGATGTTTTTAGTTATTTGCAGGCTTTGTTTTCTTTTGAGTATAGGGTTTGTTTTTTGTTTTTGTTTTTGAGACAGAGTCTTACTATGTAGCCTTGGCTGTCCTAGAATTCATAAAGACATACCTGCCCAGCCCTATTTGGTAGGTTTTTTTAAATGATGAAGTTTATAAAATAAAAGATTAAACTGTGTCTGTTCTCTGACGTTCTAGATAATTCCCTATTAACAGAGATTCTCTCCTGGGGACTAATGGCTAGTGTGGTCTTCAGTGTCCTCAGACTCCTAACAGGTACATGATGTCTCAGAGAGAGCCCACTATTTAATCACTTCTTAAAATGTGTCCATAGCTTAGAAAATATTAGTTTCCATCAGAAGGTATGTGGAAAAGTTCTTGCTCAAAACTCCAAGGAATTTTGCTTTATTTAATTAAAAGCCTCTGGCCGCGGGGACTCTGAATTTTGCAAATGGGTCACTACTAGATGAGTCCCCTAGGTGGCAGCAAAGTCCCGGATCTAAATCTGACCTGGGGGACTTGACTTTTGAGAGGGTGGGATGGGGAATGGAGGGTGGGGCGTCTGTTTGTTTGTTCTCTTCGTTGTTCTTGGTGTTTTATTTGTTTGTGCTTTGAGACAGAGTCTTACACTGTGGACCGGGCTTGAACTCATGGTAATCCTCCTGACTTAGCCTCTCTAGAGTGTTAGGAGTACAGATATATGCCACCATATCCAACTTCCTGGTCTTTTTAAAAACTAGTGATCACAACGAGAGCATATTTATGTTTATATGTATGTATGTATGTATGTATTATATATGTTTTACAAATAGATTAAATTTTGAGCCATCTTTAATTTAAATTTTATTTTTGAATTGAATTGCATTACTATTTTATTACTATTACTATTCTGAGGTTTTAGTTCATTCCTATTGTGGACAGAAGTTCTTCCCTAGAGATCACATATATAGTGTGTATATATACATATACATACACATATATTTGTACATATACACATACATACATACATACATACATACATACACTCCCACATCAATCATTAATCAAGGAAGTGTCCCACAGGCTTACCTGTAGGCTAATCTCAATTGAAATGACTCTAGTTTATGTCAAGTTGCCATAAAACTAACCAGGACAGCTATGTTATACAAGAATTAAACAATTTACCACTGGTTAGAGAAGGCTTTAAATTTCTATTGTGCATGAGAGCCTGGTACACTCACTAAGTGTTTTTTGTTGGGAGCAAAAGGTATAATCTCTGGTTCTCTTAAACACAAAAAGAATTTATTTGAATGGCATGAGAGTCATTTGTTCAGGGTTCAAAAGCAGTATTTAGTCTTTTAAAAATTCTTTTAATGATTTATCTATTTTTATATTATGTGCATTGGTGTTTTACCTGCATGTATGTCTGTGTGAGGGTGTCAGATCCTCTGGAACTGGAGTTACAGACAGGTGTGAGCTGCCATGTGGGTGCTGGGAATTGAACACAGGTCCTTTGGAAGAGCAGCCACTGTTCTGCATTGCCGAACCATTTCTCCAGCCCTGTGATAATTAGTCTTAATGACCTCAGGTACCTGTGTTCCATGCTTGGTCCACAGCTTGGCACTTTTGGAAGGGGCTGGAACCTTTGAGGGGTGGAGCCTATGGAAAACGTTCAGGTCATTGAGGAAATGCTCGTAGAAGAGGAAATCTTACACTGTTCCTCTTTTCTTTTGCTTTCTGGACCTTAGGTGAGCAGTTCTGCCTTTCCATTCCGACCTGAGCTGAGAGGCCAACAGCTCATGGACAGAAACCCCCAAAGCAGTGGGCCAATATCACCGTTTTTTCTTTGTAAGTTGGTTATCTCAGGAACTTGTTACAGTAATAACAAATGGACTCCCATGAGCAGGCCCATCCAATAGGGTCCTCGCCACTGCCGCCAGGTGCCTGTCTAGTAAAATGAGTCATGGCTGAGAATTTGCTTTGTTTGCCATTGCATCGTGCATGCCAAACTTTTGGGTGGCACACCCTTGGACAAGGCAGGTATGGCAGCTTAGGGCACCGGAAGTATGGAGAGAGGGATGGTTTCCCTGCTGCAGCCCCTACAAGAGGTGGGAACCACCACATGCTTGCAGCAGCTCCTGCACGTCTTTGTCACCAGCTGCAATACTGGAGTGCCTTTAAATTTCGTTATTGCTGTTGTTGTCTTCATTGTGTGCTTTTATTGCTGAGCCATCTTGCTGGTCCCCGACGTGCTTTTATTGCTGCTCATTTCTTGATTTGGGGACACTAGATGACTGCACAAGAGCCCTTTCCTTTGAATGGGAATATTTCTTATTTATTTATTTATTTATTTACTTACTTACTTACTTACTTACTTACTTACTTGTTTGTTTGGTTTTGGTTTTTCGAGACAGGGTTTCTCTGTGTAGTTTTGGTGCCTGTCCTGGATCTCACTCTGTAGAGCAGGCTGGCCTCAAACTCATAGAGATCTGCTTGGCAGATCTGGAGTTTCATTCTTTACCTCTCATGGATCATTTCCTTGTCTGCCATGGTGCTTGCAGGGTCCCCAACAGTGTCATACTTTGGGGGACAGCTGTTGACAGCAAGAATAAAAAAATGAGAGGCAGGTGGATCTTTGTGAGTTCGAGGCCAGCCTGGTCTACAGAGAGAGATCCAGGAAAGGCGCAAAGCTACACAGAGAAACACTGTCTCAAAAAAAAAAAAAAAAAAAAAAAAGAATAAAAAAATGAAGACTAAGGCAAATGCCTGAAACCCTAGCACTCAGAAGGCAAAGTGTCAGTCCCTTAAGGAGCAAGAGCATCCAGGCCCCTCCCCTGATGACCTACAACTGCCAGGCTCTGCCCACTGAACACTCCAAAGCCCTAACAGTGGGACCCACCTAACCAGACACAGGCAGCCAACTTCTACTCTCTAGAATAAAGAGCCCAGGTTCAGGACTTAAAAATCCACCAATCCCCACCCTGGAAAGTGCCATCCCCCCAAGAAACCCTTGATAAACCCTTTCTTCTGTTTGGTTCTCTGTTGCTTCTTGCCCAAGCAGAGACAGCCATCATCCTGGGTTTTTCCCTCCCAATAAATCCCTGTGTGAGGTTTGTTGTGTGGTGTGGCTTTGTGATATTCCTTGGCTCCTAACTGCCAGGATACCTTTGCCCTCAGAGCTGTAACACTTATACAGAGGCAGGAGGATCACCACAAGTTTGAGGCCAGCCTCCTCTCCATAATAAAGTTCAGTGTAGGGGATTTTTCCCTCCCAGGAGCCATTTCCAAATTACCACACAGATGCTTATATTAATTGTCAGTGCTTGGCTTATAGCTCAGGCTTATTACTAACTAACTCTTTTTTTTTTTTTAACACAGCCTTACATTTCAATTTTTTTCTTTAAAAGGAGTGAGCTGTGTACGGGGGTTAAATGCTTTATAGACAAGAAAAAAAAAACATGCACTACAACCAACTTATTCATCACCATGATCATCTTCTTCATCTTCGTCTTCCTCTTCTTCCTCCTCTTCCTCATCCTCTTCACCCTCCTCCTCATCTTCCTCTTCCTTCTTTTTCTTTCTCTTTTCAGCCTTGACGACCCCCTTCTTGGCCGCATCCGGTTTTCCTTTAGCTCTGTAGCAGCAGTATCCTTCTCATACTTCTCCTTCAGCTCGGCAGCCTTCTTCTCGCAGGGCTGCTTGTCATCCGCAGCGGTGTTGTTCCGCATCTCCCCCAGCTTCTTCGCAACGTCCCCGATGGACAAGCCGGGGTGCTCTCCTTTGATTTTGGGGCGATACTCAGAACAGAAGAAGAAGAAGGCCGAAGGAGGCCTCTTGGGTGCATTGGGGTCCTTGAACTTCTTTTTGGTCTCCCCTTTGGGGGAGATGTAGGTTTTCATTTCTCTTTCATAACGAGCCTTGTCAGTTTTTGCCATGTTTTCAAATTTCCCCTTTTCTTTAGCAGATATGGTCTTCCACCTTTCTGATCATTTCTTCGAGAACTCTGAGAAGTTGACAGAAGCATCTGGGTGCTGCTTCTTGTGTTCCTCCCAGAAAGTATGCACAAAGAATGAATATGAGGACATTTTACCTCTCGGCTTCTTAGGATCTCCTTTGCCCATGTTTAGTTGATTTTCCTCCGCGAGGCACAGAGTCGCCCAGTGCCCGCCGGCTCAAGCTTGCCCTGGCGCTGTCTCTATGGAGCTCAATGTACTGTAATGGCTGTGAGGGCGGGAGCCAGATGCAGCCTCCTCACTCTCTCCGCTCTGTAACCCAAACTCTTACATTTTAAGTTAGCCCATATTCCTCTGCCATGTGGTATTATCTTTATTAGCATGGCATGTTCATCTCCTGCTCCCTCTGCATTTGGCTGGAGACTCCTCTGACTCCACCCTTCCTCATCCCATCATTCTCAGGCTCTCCCACCTGACTTTATCCTGTTCAGCTATTGGCCAGTCAGCTTGTTTATTAAACCAATCATATATTCACACAGTATACAGAAGGATTATTCCACAGCGGTCCAGGCCTATCAAGGATACACAGCAAGACTTGGTCAACAAATCAACTAAAATTAAATCTTCTAATAAGTAAACAAACAGCAAATGAAGATCAAGACAGTTAGGGTGGCAGTCATCTGAAATTCCAGGATTCAGGAAGCTGAGGCAGGAGGATTAGGAATTTGAAGTCAGATTTAGCTACATTGTGAGACTATATCTCAAAAAATCCAGGACTTGGGATATAGCTCAATGAGAGAGCACTTGCCTAACATGCACAGCCTTTGGATTCACCCCATGTATTCTCTCTCTCTCTCTCTCTCTCTCTCTCTCATATTCTCTCTCTCTCTCTCCTTTATTCATAAAAACACTAAGCCTTAAGACCAAAACACTCACCACACTCCCCAGGATGGGGTTGAGAAGACACACTGGCCATTTTCAGTCTCTGTGCTCTCCAAGACAAGGAATTTTCTTTTCTTTTCTCTTTACTTTTCTTTTTCTTTCTTTCTTTCTTTCTTTCTTTCTTTCTTTCTTTCTCTCTCTCTCTCTCTCTCTCTCTCTCTCTCTCTCTCTCTCTTTCTTTCTTTTTTTTTTTATTTCAAGACAGGGTTTCTCTGTGTAGTTTTGGTGCCTGTCCTGGAACTCACTCTGTAGACCAGGCTGGCCTCAAACTCACAGAGATCCATCTGGCTCTGCCTCCCGAGTGCTGGGATTAAAGGTGTGTGCCACCACCGCCCGGCTGACAAAAAGATTTTTTGATGCTAAAATAATGAGTACCAATTACAACTAATTCCTAATTTTAAAAAATCCAATTCATTCCTAGAATAAACTGCTCTAGCCCTTTTCAAAAACTGCTTGATTCAGTTGCTAGTATTTTGTTTACAATTTTCAAAATGGTATTCAAATGTGGAGTGAGCAATGACTTTCTTTTTGAATGTCTGGTGGTGTTTAGTTCTAGAGTCAATGGCATGCTTCTGTCATACAAACAAACAAACAAACAAAACAAAACAAAACAAAAAACAGGTGGCTTCCATTCTCCTTTCATATTAGAATAGCTGTGTGTGTGTCCCTTCCCAGTCTAAAATGTGTGTGTGTGTGTGTGTGTGTGTGTGTGTGTGTGTGTGTGCTTTTGACTCTCCTAGATCCAGGCTTGTGGTACACACCTTTACTCCCAGCACTCAGGAGGCAAAGGCAGTTCCAGGTCAGCCTGGACTACACAGGGAGCCCCAGGCCAGGCAGAACTGGTACAGTGAGAACCTGTTGAAAAGCAAAAACAAAAGCCAGGGAGACAGCTTACTGTGTAAATGTGCTTGCTACCACACCTGAAGACCTGAGTTTGATCCCTGAGAGCCACGTGGTGGAGGCAGAGAACTAACTCCAGCAAGGTGTTTTCTGACATCCACTTGCATGTGCATGACATGCACACCTACACACATTCACACCATAAGTAAACAAACATAAAAACAAAAACAAAACCCCCAAGACAAAACTCCAAGAACTGGTTTTGATAAAGCATGTTTTCTTTCGATCAAAGTACACAGACAGGGCTGGGCAACTGGCTCAGTTAATAAAATGCCCGCTTTGCTAGCAGACACCTAAGTTCCACCCCCAGAACCCGTGTGAAAAAGTCAGATGTGGTAGCATGTACTTATGATCTCAGTGCTGGGGAGGCAGAGACAGTCTGATCTTTGAGGCTTGCTGCCAACCAGCCTGGCCTACTTGCCAAGTGTCAGGCCAATCACAGCCAATGTCAAAAGAAAGACAGATGGCACCAGAGGAACAGCACCTGATGTTAGCCTCTGGCCCCCCAAATGTGTGAAAACACACACACACACACACACACACACACACACACACACACACACAAGAAGCAATCCCCCCTTCCCTAGTTATCCCTTTCTTCCCAATTTCAAGAGCATTTGCATCAAGGTAAGCAAATCGGCCTCAAGTTTCTTCAGGTCCAAACCTCACAAAACCCAGTCCAAGTTTCAGCTCTTCCTGTGGGTCCAGTCACGTCTGAGCCCACAGTCTCCCAAAGGCCAGCCATACCTCGCTCGCACTCTCGTCAAAATTCTGCTTCTTTGAAAATGTCAACTTCATCACTCTTTCTTTCCTTCCTGCTTTATTTCCATTTAAAAGGTCTTTGTGTGTGTTGGGCATGGAGGTGCACTGCTTTTAATCCCAACACTTGGGAGGCAGAGGCAGACTGAGCTCTGGAATCCAAGGACAGTTTGGTCTACATAGCAAGTTCCAGGCCATCCAGGGCTTAAAAAATTCCCTTCAAGACCAAAACAACAAAAACCAATCAAACAAACCACAACAACAAACCAAAACTCTCTCTCTCTCTCTCTCTCTGAGTGGGTGTTTAAGTGTCGATGCCAGTGTGTGTGGCATGTGACCAGTCAGAGGATAGCCTCGGATGTCAGTCTGCCTTCCACGCTGAGACAGGATCTCTTTGGTGTTTGCTATTGTGAACACCAGGCTACCTGGCCCAAGCTTGTGGGGCTCTCCTGTCTGCCTCTTTGAAAGAGCACAGGGATTACAGAAACGTGCCTCCAAGTCTAGCCTTACATGGGTTTGGGGGTTCAAATTCAGTTTCTCACACTTTCATAGCAGGTGCCTCACATCTGAGCCATTTTTCCAATGCCTGCTTACTTCTTATTAATTGAAGACAGCAATTACAGCGGTTGTCACTGCACTTCTCCGTAGTGGGTAGCTGTTCTAGCTATGATCTGGAAGCACCACCCCTAGAGAGGCAGCAGGTAACTGCTACACCTGTCTATGACCTTGAAGTACATGCCCTTGGGCATGGCTACTCCGGACCCTTCAGACCTGGGATACACATACATGGGCTCTCTTCGATCCCTTGTGGTTTGGATGTCGGGATGAACCAGGCAGATCTTGAGCCAGGAAGAAGATGAGCACAGACCCTACGATAAATACCCGTGCTGTAGTGAGTTACCCCCTAATAAATTCCTTTGCTCATTGAATAGACTCCATGGGTTTCTTGCATTACTTCTCTATCCAGAGTAGCTGGCTTCTGTCCGACTCACAGAGGGTACATGGTGGACCTAACAACTCCATGCTTATTACCCATCTCACTGTCTGTCTGGTTGCCGTATAAGAAAAGTACCATGGGCTGGGTGGCTTAGACACTGGAGATGGAGTCTCAAGGCCCTCCAGGTGTTGAAGATCAAGGCTGACTTGGTATCTGGTGAAAGTTCCCTTTCTGATTAATTGACAGTAACTTTCCGCTATGTCCTCAAATGCCCTCAAATGGGCATGATCATGGACATAATCATGGGCAAGGGAGCTCTTTTATGAAGACACCAATCCATTTCCTGAAGTTGCTGCCTCATGACCCCGCAGTGGCTCCACCTGTAACACTGAACATAATCACTGGAGACTGTTTTGCAACATCTAAATGGGGACACAGTCATCCAGTCCAGAGCACCCTCCATTCTCCCTGCCTGATCTGGGAACTGTCAATACTCCATGTTCTCAGGAACGCCTCTCTGGCTTGTTTTTTCTTTTTTTCTACAGCCTCTCTCTCTCTCTCTCTCTCTCTCTCTCTCTCTCTCTCTCTCCTCTCTCTCTCTTTCTCTCTCTCTCTCTCACACACACACACACACACTCACCATTCTCACAGATAACATCCTCTCTTCGTTTCCAGAGAAAGCCCCTTTGACTGGCTCCCCTCTACTAAAGGAAACCACCATCTCCCTTCCTTTGTGTTTCCCTCGTCTTACAGCATAGGGGCTGCTGCCGTCCAAGCCAGGGTTCTTTTTTTCCTTTGCTTTTTTGAGGCAGGGTTTTATAGTGTGCTTTCTTGGACTGCCAGCCCCCAAATCACAATACAGAGGGTTTTTTTTTTTTATTAATTATTAATGCTTGGCCTTATCTTAGGCTTAGTTTCTGTCTAGCTTCCCCCCCACAACTTAAATTAACCCATTTCTATTAATCTATGTGCTGCCCCGAGGCAGGTTTACCTCATCTACATACTGTCCATCCTGTTTTCCTGTTTCCTCTGGGTCTGTCTGGCCTTTGGCGGGCTGGCCCCCCCATTTCTCTCTGCCCGCCAGCCATGCTTATCTCTTCTCTGCCCAGCTATTGGCTGTTCAGCTCTTTACTAGACCAGTCAGGTGCCTTCGGTAGGCAAGGCAAAAGAGCAACACATCTTTACTCAGTTAAATGAATGTGGCATAAACAAAAGCAACACACGTTTACACAGTTAAACAAATGCAGCCCATCTTTACATAGTTAAACAAATATTCTACTCCACAATAGGGCTTCTCTGTGTAATAGCTATAGCTGTCCTGGAACTCGATTTACAGACCAAGCTGGCCTGAACTCACAGACATCTGCCTACCTCTGCTCCTGAGTGCTGGGATTAAAGGCATGCACCACCACACCTGGCTTCACTTTTTCCTTCTTATATATGCACAGTCTGCTGGGGAGTCATGCAGTATTAGCTTTTCCTGTCCTTCAATGGTATTCTTTTCATAAATATTTTAACATGCTGAAGTTGCCCCCACCATAAAAACAAAGTGAAACACGGACAAGGGCCAACCCAACCCACAAAACCCTCCTAGAACGGTGTTTTCTACCGCTTTTGCTCGGGCCTCTCTTCCCCTCCCCACATCATCTGAAAAGAATTGGCTAGGTTTTATTCTCACTACCTCAGATATGACTCATGATCCTGTCATCTGCCCATGCATATTTAACAGTCTTAGATGACTTTTATGTTAATAAATATAGAAGATGTTCTTCAGCCCCTGGACATAGGTATGCCACCTCAGGGCAGAAACAGGTTGAGGGAAGTGACAATCCTGAATGTGGTCTTGACCTTGTTCAATTCCAGGGTCTCTGAGATATCCTAGGGATTTGAGGGGAGGAGGGCTAAAGTGAGGGAAAGGTCTGGATTGGAACATAAACGGTCCCTGCAGTGTATCTGCAGGAGAGAGAGAAAGAGAGGAAGAAAGAGGGAGAGAGAGAAAGGAAGGAGGAGGAGGAGGAAAAGAAGACAGAGAGAGATGAGAGGAGAGGGGAGAGAGGGCAGAGAGGGGAGATAGGGGAGGAGAGAGAGGGAGAGGGAGGGGGAAGAAAGAGGGAGGGGAGAGAGGGGGAGAGAGAGGGAGGGAGAGAGAGAGAGGAGATTGAGATTTTGATTGTATGTAAAAAAGCAAAAAACCAAAATAAATAAATAAAACCAAATAGTGCTGTGAGTGTAGCAGCTCAGTGATAGAACGCTTATCTAGCATCTATGAGGCCCTAATTCCCATACCCAGCTCCGCAAAAACTGTCCCAAACCAAAACCCAACAGTCTGTGAGATACAGACCCTGCACTTTAATCTTAGCTCCCACGCAACGCTGATGGTGTTGTTCCGAAACATTCCCCTACTCCCCCACTTGAAGAACAATGGTCTGAAGTGTGGAGAGAGGATCTCTCTCTCCCGGCGAGAACACAGGAGATGCTGCAGGAAAGAAACTACCCTCATCGAGAACCGAGGCTCCTGGACTACAACTCCCAAGAAGCCTCGCGCTGGCACGCGGGCGTCCCCTGGAGGTGGCCACCAGGACGGCGCCGGCGGGATCGCTGGGACCTTCCCGGTAGCATCCGTGAGCGCAGAAAGCCGCGGCAGCTGCGGGCTGCGGCGGCGCGGGAGTCCAGTGCGAGTGAACCACGGCGGGTGAGTCTGGGTATGGGCCGCCCGCTCCTCTGTTCCTGAGCTACCTTGTCTCAGGTCTGGCAGGCAAGACGCGGGTGCAGGAGTCCTGGCACCGGGGCACGGGGTGCCCCTCTGGGAAGACGCGCTGCGGTCCTGGGTACCCAGGCGGCGGGCAGCGCAGGGATCATGCTGCAGGTGGGGACCGCAGGTGGCCGGCCCTCCCTTCAGTTTTGGCGCAGCATCCTGGCACTGGAGCCAGGTGGCTCGGGCGGCTGTGCCCCTGGGGAGCCCCCGCCCCCGGGACAGGTGCATGCGCGCCCGCGGGACTCTGGTGCCCCGCAGTGTGCATCCACTGCGCCCTGGTCCGGTCCAGGTGATCGCCTAGGGCTTGGGCTGCGGGTCTCCAGGATGCCTAGGAGTGCAAGGAATTGTGTGGATGTTGGTGCGTGTCCCAGCGATATGCAGCCTGGCGTGAGTGCAACCGTGCCGGTCTCTTTTTCTTAATACCCTTAGAACAAAATTAGTTTTATGTGCTTATTATTTTTTTAAACAAGTTTGACTCTGAATATCTTAGTTTGATTTTGTGGGAGCTCCATACGCCAGCACGCAAGTTTATATAATAAGCAGTATACGCTTTGAGAAAAAAAAAATCCCATGAAGGTGCTCTTCCTTGCCCTCTATCGGATGAATTATGTCGGACTGGTTGACAAGGGTATCCATTAGTAACTGCGGTGGCTGGAGGCGAGAGATAAAGTGTTTTTGAGTGAAGTCACGACCGAACCCTTCTGATCAATTTTTGGTGTCATAAGATTTGGTTATCCAGTTTCAAACACTGTTCTTTCAACGTTTAAGACAGAGATAGAAGGTGGGGGCAGAGGCTTGTCAATCCTAATTCCCTAGTCTAAGGGAAATAGCTTTGCATGATGAGCTCAAAGCCATCAAGTTTCTTTATTGGTTATTTTGAGACAGGGTCTCGCTAACTATCTCTGAGTGGCCTGGGACTCACATGAGCCACCACACCGCGGTTATTTTATTTTTGTTTTCGAGATAGTTTATCCCTAGGCAGTTCTGGCTGGCCTGGAATTGCTATGTGGCCCAGACTGGGCTTGAACGTCCCCCACCCACCACCTCATGAGCACTGGGACTCCAGGAGTGAGCTACCACACTTGGTCAAAGAGAACATCTTTAGAGGCAACACGGTGTCCCTCTCAAGCCTGCATCAGTTTTAATGCTAGTTCTTAAGCTGATTTGCCGATGTGCGAAACTATTGTTTGTTAAGAAGCACCATGGGACGTTTTTATCTTGTTTGGTTTTAGGGAAGTGTTTCCCCCATATTTTCTGAAAGTGTACTCTATTATGTTAAGTGTATTTCTGTTCATACCTGATTGGGTGCCCCTCCATGCTTTTGTACAGAATGTATTGATATGGCCATGTAGATTTCCTTCTTTTAAAAATCTCTAACACATTATTATTTTGCTGGATCTTCTCACTAGAATCATGTAATACTTTAAAAGTGAATTTTTGGAGCTATGTATGGTGGCTCATGCCTGTAATTCCAGCACTCCAGGCTGAGTCAAGCGGATGAGTTTGAGGCCAGCCTGTGCTACATGGCAAGACCTTGTTTCAAAACAAAACAACAACAACAAAAAAACCAACCCCCCCCAAAACAAAAAACAATAACAACAAAACAAAAAAATGAAGACAAACAGAAAAACCAGACCCCACCACCACCACCACCAAAACACCGTGAATGTTTGGTTTGTTTGATAGATACCAAAGCTAACATTTTCCTTAAGGGTTGGTAAGTGGCATTGCTGTGGATGACTCTTCCTGTCCTGTCCTTATGCTTGTACCGTTCACACTGAACCGGCTGGGAACTTCCTATTATTTTCTGTGCTTTGGAACCAAAGAATGATCTGTTCCTTAAAGTCTGGCAGAATTTGCCTGCAGACCTCCTGGGCTGCCACTGGGTGCTTTAGGAAGCTAATACCAACATCCAGCTACCTTTTCTCTTGTGCGCATAAGCATTGATTGCTCACAGCTGGCCTATTGCAGCAGTCATTTTAATACCCTTGTCTCAGAAAATCATTAGCATTATTGATAATATATGTTTGCATCTGGTACCTACTCACTTTCAGAAGATAAACTCAAGTAAATATGATATTATTTTTTCTAATGCTTTGTGGCTTCTCTTGTTCTTCCTCTGTTAGTATGTATTAATTGTACAAAATAATGGCTTTCATATATTTTCACACATGTATATCATGTACATTGATCACGCCCACCTTTTCTCCTTTTCATTGGTCAGGTTTATGATTGCTTCTTTTCTCGATCCTTTCAAAGCATTGGGTTTTGGACTTACTGATCGATGCTACTGATTTTTATCGTCCTATGTTACTAATTTCTGTTATTAAACTTTATGCCTCTTTCTACTTACTTGAATTTATTGTGTTCAAGCTCTGATCTGCTGCTCTGGTCTTGTAAGTCAGTGTTCATCACATTTAGCAAGGCTTGCTTTAGCTACCTGTCTGTCATTTCCCTCATTCTCCACCCTGTTTTCCTTCTCCTTCAAGTACACTTTTAAAATCTCATCCAGTCACGATAAACTGTGTTGATAATATCTGAGAAACTTACTTTGTCTGCATTCTTGGATTTGGGTTTTCCCATGTTTCTTTATTTAAACTATTTTGAGTGAGTGTGTGTGTGTGTGTGTGTGTGTGTGTGTGTGTGTGTGTTACCATTTTTGAAAGATTTTGTAGTTGGGAGATTTGGGGATCTCTGGTCTCCTGTATTACTGAAAAGAAAGGAGAGGCAAAAAGATAGCATTTTGTAGTTTGTGACCTTTAACGTAGTGGGTACCGTTTTTTTAGACACCTGCTGTGCCAGTGTTAAAGTTGTGGCCCAACCAAACTCTAGAGCCCACCCATCTTGGAAACGGAAACTGAAAGCATATTATCTCTTCCTTGGCCCTGGAATTGTTACTCTTTCTGTCTCTGTGGCTGGGTTTAGGTACTTCATGTGGTATTTCATATGATACCTGGGCTTTAGGGACAGGATTATTTTGTTTTAGCTTGATTTCCCAAAGACTCCATGTTGTACCATGTGCCTGTCACCGTTTCCTTCCTTTTCAAGGCTAAGTAATATTCCACCCTCTGTGTGTCCCCCACAGCGTTTATCTGTTCATCTCTTCTTTCGTCAGTGGACACAGGCCGCTTTCACATTCTAGCTACTGTAAATGACCATAGGTGCACACGTCTCTCTTCAGTAATCTATTTTCAATTCCTTTGGGAAATGAATACCCATAGAAGTTGGCATTACTAGTTTAAACACTAATTTGTTTTGTTTTGTTTTGTTTTAAGTTTTTGGGACTTCACCACACTATTTTCCATAAAGTCTGTTCTTTTACATTCCCCTTAACCACATGCCCTTCCCTCTGTCTTGATACAGCCATCTTGACAGATGCATATTTCTGCCTTCCAATAGGCAACTTTTGTCTTATATATTTATGTCTTTTGTGTGTCTACATATTTGTGTGTGTGTGTGTGTGTGTGTGTGTGTGTGTGTGTGTGTGTGTGAGTGAGAGAGAGAGAGAGAGAGAGAGAGAGAGAGAGAATGTGGATGTTCATGTGGAGGTCAGAGGACACCTAGTCAGGGGCAGTTACTGCCCCTGTCACGTGTGTCCTAGGGAGGTAACTCCGGTCCGCAGGTTTAGCGGCAGGTGCCTTTACTCACTCATTGGCCTCTGCTGTAATCCGCCAATGTTTATAGACTATTGATATTCTGAGCTTACTTCTACTATCTTATTTTTTTCTGTTGTTTGTTCTTAGTTATTGCTAGTCTCCAACCCCTTTTCTCTCTGCCTACGTTTTGTTTGATTGAAGTTTTGTTGGTTTGTTTTTGTTTTATCTTGAGGCAGTACCTCACTGTGTCCTGGGGCTCACAGAGATCCCTAAGTACTGGGATGAAGTACATGCACCACCACAGCTGGCTGGATTGAGTTTTTATTTAGTCATTTTTATCTGACTCAAGACTTGAAAGTTAAATATAGTTTTCTACTCTCTATATGGTTAAGCCCCTGTGTATTTTTGCGGCAACTGCTCATTGAGATGCAGGCATAGAGGTGTGCAAACTATCAACATGTAGTTCAATGAATTCCAATAATCAGAACCAACCCTCAAAATAAGAAACGACTTTTCCTTGCTCCTGAGTCCTTCCTCACTCCGTCAGCATTTGGAGGTAAAGGAGGCAAAGCTTCCCACTGCAACCTCAGCAGCCCCAGACGTTCTTGAGTTTTAGAGACCCAGACTCAGGTCCAAATCCGAATCCATGGTTTTGATACTAAAAAAAAAAAAAAATTCGGGGTTGGGGATTTAGCTCAGTGGTAGAGCGCTTGCCTAGCAAGCGCAAGGCCCTAGGTTCAGTCCTCAGCTCTGAAAAAAAAAAAATCCAGGACTAGCCTTGCATATCTTATTAAAAATATTTTTATATAGGCTTAGGCATGAGAAATAGGAAAGCAGGACACACCCAGGCGTGGCTGTGATTTAAGGGAGGAGAGAGCCCAGCTCACTGCTTTTACAAGTCATAGCTAGGATTTTGGTGGGTTTGCAGTTCCTGTCCTCTTACTACGTGGTTCCTGAGGAGCACCTGCCGGGGTTACAGTTGATGAGGTTGAAGTCTGGCCATTGGGATGCAGGAAGGTAAGTTGTCTTTGCATAAATAAGGTGAAATCATGTTTGAGAGCCTCTGGCAGCGGCTGGGGAAGGGGGATACTCAGCATCCTAGGCATTCAGGCTTCAGCCTTTGGCAGCCTTTACCACGGGCGTTGGTCCTGTGATGGGATTCTTGCGTCTCAGCTGCCGAGGGGTTTTAGTCTGGCTCGAAGGTGACAGGCTCCTCTTGTTTTTCCTCTCATGGCCTCCTTGGGCAGCTCATCACAAGGACAGCCACTGTTTTGATTTCTAACACTGTGGTTGAGTTTTTCCTGCTTTTCCCTTTTGTGTTCATGGAAGCAGATCGTCTGTGCTCTTCGGTGCCTGGCTGCAGCATTACCTCTTGTGAAATTTGTCCATGTTCTGTAGAGGGGATGAGGTTGGTTTGTTCTTATTGTTGTTGTTGCATTGGCTTTTTCTAGAAAGACTCGAATATATTCACCCTACATAGGGCACCAGTGACAGACCAAAGCCTGGCTCACCAGAAGTCCACCTTGGGGAACCAATGAGTTTATTGGGCTTACTTACAGTGAGGGCTTACTTACAGGAGTCCAGGTGACTCCAAAGCAGTTGGACCATGCTAAGCTCCACATCATTAGGGATGATGGCCTAATGGACGCCATATAGTGCATCCCTTTCAACTTACCTTCCACTTCAAAATCACCTCAGAGGAAGGAGTGATAGCTGGACTTCCCAGTGAGGATCCATGACCTTCCCTTCCTCCGTCCAAACAGAATCTCAGGATCTCCGTTACTGTTACCATCGACCTGGTTATCCTGGTACTGTTTCGCCCAGGTTTTGCCATGGCTACCAGGCCATGTTATTCTCTGTTCCAATATGGCAGGGAGGTGAACACATTGTGCCTAGAGGAAAAAGGCCTACTACACATGTGTACACATCCATAAAATCAATAGCCATTCTACCATGATTGACGTGGGTTGTTTGCAGTTTTGGACTATTACAAACAGCGATGCTATGGGCATTCTAGTTCTTGCTTTTTGTTGGATGAATACATGCATTTCTGTTGAGCACAAATGAATCTAGGAGCCGAATTACGTGGTGTGAATATGCCCAGCACTCCTGCCCCTCACCCCATCTCTTATTCCGCGGACCGAGCCCTATACCACTATTTGTACTTCCGGCCTGATACTGTCAGTGTTCAACAGTGATTATGGCAAGAACATGCGATCAGAAACACGGGTGAAGATGTCTGTGTCTTTCTCTAGTGTCAGAATTTACTGAATGACAGTAAATTTACATGGTATGGCAGTTTCATTGGCAGGGGTGTGCCAGCTACTCACACTTTCCTGATGGCCCTGGCTGAGCTGACCAAGGTTTTGTTTTTATTTTTTTTTATTTCCATTCTTAAAAAAAATTGTATTTGTGTGACTGTATGTGTGAAGGTCAGAGCACAACTTGTGGGAGTCAGTTCTCTCCTTCCACCATTGATGCCCTGGGGATCAAATTCAGGTGGTCAGGCTTAGGGACAGTGCCTTTACCCAATGAGCCATACTATCACCAGCCCTCATTAAAAAATTACTTTTGTTTTATTGTATGTGTATGGATGTTTTACCTGCATATATGTCCATGCACCACGTGCATACTTGGCATCCATGGAGGCCAGAAGAAGGTGTTTGCTCCCCTGGGCCTGGAGTCACAGATGGTTGCAAGTCACTGTGTTGGTGCTGGGAGTGAACCTTAGTCCCCTGGAAGAGCAGCCAGTGCTCTTAACTGCTGAGCCATCTCTCCAGCCCCTGTGCTAGAAGATGGCAGGTTAAGTAGACCATGTCAGCAGTGTGCATGGAGCTGAGCTGAACCTCCCGGGACAGTGAGGAGTCCTCTGTCGGGTGGACCCTTGACACACTCACTGAGTGGTCAGTTGATGGGTCTGTAGGCAGCCATTGCTCTCACAGTGTTGGGTATGGTGGTGAGGCTGAGGTAGGGAGATTGCTTGTACCCAGGAATTCAAGGCCAGTGTGAGCCACATAGATTTTCTGTCCCCCAAATTCCAAACAACAGCAACAAAAATCCAAAACAATAAAAGTCCCAAAACACATGTAGACATACAACTGGACAAAACAAAACCAGAACAGAAAAACTGACAGCATGTGTGGGGATGGAGCTCAGTGGTAGAGTACTGTCTAGCATGTGAGAAACCCCGAGTTCCATCCCTAGTATGGTAAATAAACTCCAAGCAACCCCCAAAGCAAAATGTGGTGATTCTTAGTGTTTATGGCCTCATCTTTGAAATTTCTTACCCCATCTGATGAGAAGCCATAAATTTATTAATGATTGAAACAGTTTAGATTTTAAACTATGCTGAGACCCTCTTTGAAACAGTATAAAAAGGGTATTGGTTTTCAGATGGTTATATTGTTAACAGTAGTGTTTACATATTATTACTTTAGCTTTTCAGGGTTCTTTTACTCACCACACATTTGTGACTTGACCAGTTCTATGACCTTAGTGTATACACACACACACACACACACACACACACACACACACACACACACATACACACACACCACACACATACACGTGTACACCCCACCCTGTAGCATCAGCTTCTTTCTCTTCATTCTGCTCGTTTTCTTGTATGTTTGAAAAAACTTGTCCTTGAGCTTTGGATTTCTCAGCAGCTGCTAACTGTGCTTGCTGAGATATTTTCTTGACTTCCTCTAAAATTATATATGTATCTAAAGCAGGGCTCTTGTGGTCATCTGGTTTTATGATGACAAAGAGAACATTCTTCGATGTCCAGATAGTGATTCTACTAACCCCATGTGAGCTTGCCAGTCTGGGCATTGCCCTCCCTGTGAGCTGGCTGGTCTGGGCATTGCCCTCCCTGTGAGCTGGCTGGTCTGGGCATTGCCCTCCCTGTGAGCTGGCTGGTCTGGGCATTGCCCTCCCTGTAAGCTGGCTGGTCTGGGCATTGCTCTCCCTGTGAGCTGGCCAGTCTGGGCATTGCCCTCCCTGTGAGCTGGCTGGTCTGGGCATTGCCCTCCTTACCTTCCTTTCATGCTGACTCCATTTTCCTTTGTGGATTTTGGCTGCTGCCAGCTGGACTCGTGTGGAATCTTGTTCCTTGTGCCTTGGTACAGATGTCACTGTCAGATTCTGTCTTGGACCAGAGTGGAGAACACAGACCCACAAGGTCTGGGATAGAATTCAAGCGAGAGCACCTTATCTTGAATTTGATGATTCTTGTTTCCTGCCTGTCCCCTTGGCTGTAGGCTCATCTCAGAATCGCTGACCTTTTCCTATGTTGTTGAGTGGGATTGTACTTGGGATGTTTGGTGGACTGTGGGTGACTCAGGCTGTGGGGTTCACTTCTAACACTCCTAGCATCCCAGCTGCTGTTTCCTGGTGACTGGGTGGTTGGATTCCATCCTTGTCTTTTTCTACATATTTGGAACCTGGATGGTGCTATTGTTTTCCACTGCCTGGCAGCCTCCTCCCAAGCTCGTGGTGTGGTTTGGTGGTTTGCCTAGATGGTCTGGTTCTGAGTACTCTTGACATTGCCGGAATTCCTTAAGCGTTTAAGTTGGCCTCTGGCCCTGTTTCCTGTTTTCTAGGTTTATTATTGATTGGGTGTTTTAAAAATAATACTTCTGTTATTCCAAGTAATGTGAAGCCGCTTGAAAGGCAGAAGAGTATCTGTAGTCTGTTATCTTGGTGCAATCTTTTATCTTGAATTTATTTCTTCTGTGAACCAAGGTCACCTGCAGATTTGGTGATTCACCATGGTTCACAAAGACTCAGTATGGCCATACTTTAGTTTAGTGCGAGACCACAAAGAAGCATTAAAAGGGGGAGCTATGTCTGGAGACCAGGGGCCAGTTTCCAAGAATCTTCTCCCCATTGGTCATGTAAGATGTACTTCACTCCCCAGCAGGGAGCTGTGAAATGATGTTTACCAGGGAAGCTCACTATACTCAGTTTTAAGAGAGAGTTTTTCTGGGGAGTGGTCATGTAGACACACACACATTCCAGTCCAGAAGAAAGCGATATATCCAGCATAAACTAGTGGTTACAAAATCTTGCCATTGGTGTGGTAGAATACACCTTTAATCACTGGGAGGCAGAAGCAGGTGGATCTCTGTGAGTTTGAGGCCAGCCTGGGCTAAATAGAGAGACCTGTCTCAAAAAACAAACAAACAAAAAACAAAAACAAAAACAAAAATAAACAAACAAAAAAACCTAAAAAGCCTCTGAAACAAAAATTCTTATGCTTTTACCAGATAAGATGGTGAGAACTCTACATTCCCAGATGCCAGCCAAGGGTCAACTTTGCCTTTATTTTTTTATTTTTTAATTTGCATGCAGTGTAACAAATTTCCTTGTGGTATTTTATATATAAGTTTGGTAAAACCTCCCCGACCCTGCACCTCCATCCTGGTTTAAACCCTGCTGTTTCCTTATCTCTCTTTGACTTTCATGCCATATTTGTCCCCCTACCCTTGTTACCTCGTCTTCCCCCCTCTCCAGGGCCCCTTTATAATTTCCTGGCATTCATTCACACGCTGCTCATTCCCAATTAATATATTAAAATGAGAGGCTAGGGTCCATATGTGAAAGAGAACACACAGTATTTGTCTTTCTGTGCCTGAATGATCTCAGTGTATTCTTTAGTTCCATCCATTTACCTGCATATTTTATAATTTCACTTTCCTTTACAGACAGTAAAATTGCCTTGTGTATGTGTACTACATTTTCATCATCTGCTCATCAGCTGGTGGACACCTAGGTTGGGTCCATTTCCCAGCTGTTGTGAATAGAATAGCAAGGATATGCACGTGTCTCTGTGGTAGGATAGAGGGTTCTTAGGATATATGCCCAGAAAGTATAGTTGGGTTGTATGGGAGTTCTATTTTTAGTTTTAAAACAATTTTTATTTTATGTGTATAAGTGTTTTGCCTGTATGTATGCCTGTGTACCATGTGCATGCCTGGTACCCACAGAGGCCAGAAGAAAGTGTTGAATTCCCCTAGAATTAGAATTACAGATGATTGTGAGCCATCATGTAGATGTTGGGAATTGAACCCTGGTCCTTTGGGAGAGCAACCAATGTTCTTCACTGCTGAGCCTTTTCTCCAGCCCCTGTTTTTTAGGCTTTTTGTGGCTGGGGGGAGGGGAAGCCTCTGCTCAGATTTTTATAGTGGCTACACCAGCTAGCATTCCTCCTGATAGGGAAGAAGGACAGGTGCCCATTTTCCTTCACTGACAGGGAAGAAGGACAGGTGCCCATTTTCCTACACCCTCAGCATCATCTCTTGCTTCTTTTCTTTGATGATACCAACTTCATCTTTTAAGGACCCTATAAAGAACAGCAGGCTCAGGCCCTACTATGCTTTTTCTTCAAAGAAACATGGATAGTAGACACTTGGAAATGACTTCTGCAGATGATCAAATGTTTTTCACCCTCTCTGAGAAAAGCATTTGTAACTATTTAGGTGTAAACATTAAGACTTGCAAATATTAGCACCTGTGTTGGGGTGTAACTCTGTGATAGAAGACTTGCCTCTAGTGTATAAGGTCCTGTGTTTTATCCCCAACACCAAGGAAAAGCAAAACAAGATGCAAACTGATGCTTAAAGAATGATTTCTTGACTTGGAAAAAATTCTATAGTGTGGCACATGATGCGCAGCGCACAGAGGAGCCAGCGTTTGACCTGATCTCTCCCTTTTTTGTCTATATTCTCGTCAAGAGCCTCACCCAGCACAGCATTCTGCAGCTTTGGTCATATCTGCACCACAGTTTGATTGCTCCCACCCCCCATCATGATCTCTCCTCACCCACACTCGGGCCTAGTCTCTGGTCACGTGGCATCTCTCCTCTTTCCTTCTGGTTGTGGTAGATCAATCATATCTGAGTTCGATTTCTCTCCACATTGGGAATCCTTGAGGACTGAGCAGCAGGTCGGACTGGTTGAGGGCTGAACTGGTCAACTGAAGCTTTCCCTGTGGCCTTGATGTATGGAGAAGGAACATTCAAAACCAGGAACATGCCTGGCAGAGCTAAGGCCCCTGGGATTGGGGCCTTGGGACCTTTTCCCTGAGGCCCTGATAGACAGAGAAAGAACACTGTTCCTTCTCTATAACCAGCCACATGCTTGGCAAAGCTGGTACTGGCCTGGGGCCAGGGCCTTGGGGGAGCTGTGGCTTCAGAACTGGAGCCCTCAACTCTGCCCACCGTATGGGGCTGTGGTTATCAGTCCCAAGGCTGCTTTGCTCTCAATCTGTAACGTTCTTGAGATACCTTGAGTCACCCTTGTGTAACATTACTTGATTAGCTTTCACTGCCTTGGTCCTGTTGTGTGATAGTTTCTGCTGACTCGGTCCCATGTCTCCTCTGGCGATAGTGTGTAAGCTGTTGTGCCTTATTATATTATATGTCTATTGCTTGGCAGAGACATAGCTTGTAAAAGACCTCCAGATCCCAAACTTACCTGTCTCCTTGTATTCTGATCCCCTGGTCCTCTCTCTCAGGACCCTGTCGCTGAAGAACAACCTGCTGGCCCAGGTCACATAGGCTACACGCCCTGTGTCTCTTTGGCTACAGTTGGTGTTTACTGATGTTAATTGATAGAACAGATGAAAGGGAGCAAGAAGCAGTACCATTCCGGGCCTCGTGTGCACCTGAGTTTTACTTTGTGCTGAGGGTGCTGATTTAAAGCACTAGGCTGACATTGTCTGTGAGGTTGTCTGGGTTCTGTCTGCAGCAGATGGTAAAATTAAATGTTTGAGTGTGAAAGGCTTCTTGAGGTCATATAACTTACGTACGGCCTTAGGTCGTCAAATCATAATTTTTGAAAATCAGTGTGTATTAATCGTACAGAGTAGTGGCTTTCTCTTCCTTCCCTTCCTTCTTTTTTGAGACAGGAGCTTGACCTGTAGCCCTAGCTGGCCTGGAACTTGCCATGGAGACCAGGCTGACTTTGAACTCACAGAGATCCAGCTTGCCTCTGACTCTGGGATAAAAGTGCTAGCACTAAAGGTGTTCACCCCCACACCTACCCCTGGCCTCAGTTTACAGTGATCCTCTTACCTCTGCTGAGTGCTGGGATTATAGCTATGTGACCCTACAACTGGCTAAAGTAAACATTTTTGTTTTTCTGAGGCAGGGTTTCTTTGTGTAGTCCTGGCTGTTCTGGAACTCGCTCTGTAGACCAGGCTGGCCTCGAACTCACAGAGATCCGCCTGCCTCTGTCTCCTGAGTGCTGGGATTACAGGCGTGCTCCACCACTACCCAGCTAAAGTAGTTTTTTAAAAGAATTTTAAAGTTACATTTATTCATTCATTCATTCATTCATTCATTCATTCATTCATGTATTTGTGTGTGTGTGTGTGTGTGTGTGTGTGTCTGTCTGTCTGTCTGTCTGTGTCACAGCATGTGTGGAGAGATAAGAGGACACTAAGGGAGTTGGTTCTCTGTTGGACCATGTGGGTTCCAGAGATTGAACTCAGGTTTCAGGCTTGCTGGCAAATTTCTCCACCTGCTAAGCCATCTTGTTAAGTAACGGTTCTCACTGAGACATTTTCAGATATATAAAATACATGATTTGTTTTGACCACATTCTCCTATTACTACTCTCTCTCGTCCTCCTTCACCCTGGTCCCCTTGTCCAACAGTCTCCCTTCTGCTTACCCTGCCGACACAATTTGAGAACAAGCATGCTGTACTTGTCATCCCGAATTGGACTGATTTTACTTAACACGGTGATTTCTAATTTCTTCCTTCCTTCCTTCCTTCCTTCCTTCCTTCCTTCCTTCCTCTCTCTCTCTCTCTCTCTCTCTCTCTCTCTCTCTCTCTCTCTCTCTCTCTTCCTTCCTTCTTTTCTTTCTTTCTTTCTTTCTTTCTTTCTTTCTTTTTCTTTTTTTTCTTTTTTGAGACAGGCTTTCTGTCTCAAAACTGTCTTGGAACTCACTCTGTAGACCAGGCTGTCCTCAAACTCAGAGATCCACCCACTTCTGTCTCCCGAGTGTTCTTTCAAACAACATGATATCACCCCCTGCACACACACACCTTGTCATGACATGTATCTGCAGTTTACTCCTCTGTATCTGTAGGTTCTATATTCAAAGGTTCAACCAACTGTGCATGAAAAACAACCCCCCCAAAAAAATCCAAACTCAAACAGTAACAAACAGACACCTCCCTCAAACAACAACCACCACCCTTAAGGCGTCCTATCTGTACAGCTGTTCCTCCTTGGTATTATTCCCTAAATACCACATCAATGTTTCCACAGCATTGCATTATGCCAGGGATGATAAGTAATCTGACATCATTTTACATGAGGACTTGAGCATCTGTGAATCTTGGCACGTGTGTGGTGGGGCAGGTGGGGGGAGGGTCCCCTGTGGCTACTAAGGGATGACTGTGTTAATGTAGCTAGTTCTGACACTTTGTTCTCCAGATGGCCTGTACCATGCTACCTGCACCCCAGTTCTGACACCTTGTTCTCCAGATGGCTGCACCATGCTACCTGCACCCCAGTTCTGACACTTTGTTCTCCAGATGGCCTGTACCATGCTGTCTGCCCGCCAAAGCATGCTAGGATTTTCCCTCCTTTTTCCTTGTTGCTAAGGTCAAGGTTATATATGGTTTGAGTAACCTTTACCTGAAAATGCTTTTGATGTTGAAGTATTTGCATAGATAGGAGTTATCTTGGTGACAGGAACCAAGTCTTGAAATCATTTATGTTTCATGTATAACTTGTATTTATCACCTGAAGGTAGTTTTCTACATTCTTAGTGTATCTGTGTTTTGGCTTGGGATTTTCCATGAGTGGCATTATGTCAGCACTCAAAAAAAAAAAAAAGTTTGATGCTGGGTGGTGGTAGCACACACCTATAATCCTGGCACTCAGGAGACAGAAGCAGGCGAATCTCTGAGTTCGAGGCCAGCTGGTCTACAGAGTGAGTTATAGGACAGCCAGAACCACACAGAGAAACACTGACTCAACAAACAAAAACCAAAAAACCCCACAATAATAATAATAATAATAATAATAAGAAGAAGAAGAAGAAGAAGAAGAAGAAGGAGAAGAAGGAGAAGAAGGAGAAGAAGAAGAAGAAGAAGAAGAAGAAGAAGAAGAAGGAGAAGAAGGAGAAGAAGAAGAAGTAGTAGTAGTTTGGATTTTTAAGTTTTGTATTAGAGGTTTAAACCCTATGCTGGTCTGCTAATGAACACATCATAAGTACCCTACTATGTGGTAGGTACCGAGGTGAACATGAAGCACGAGAGTCAAATACTCTTAAGCTTCATGTCTGTGTCAGGAGACAGATGAGAGAGCAGTCAGTGACAAACCAGGACAGGGTGACCACAAGGCTAGAAAGGCAGGAGCTGGGCATGCCAGATGACATGGCTTGGAAGCTGGTCTGAGTGACGGGAGGAGCTTGGGGTGGGGGTAGAGAAAGCAAGGCCTTTTTTGTACTTCACCTGAAAGATCCAGTGTGGCTGGATGGTGAGCTCAGGGTCTCTCAGGGGTTCGTGGTCTTGAGGAGGATCGGGATCGATGCAACAGGGGGAGTGAGTTGTCAAAAAGTGGGAGCGTGAGACCATCCCTGACACGGAATCCTGATACTTCCGTATTTGAGCCTTGGCCGTGACAGCTCCTTCACTATTGAGATGTGTCAGAGCATAAGAAACACTCAAGCATCGCAACTCAATTATGATGTAGCAGTGGCCCTGGGAGGAAGAGCAGAAGCCTGCAAAAGTAAGCCGCAGGCAAAGTCTCCATATGATGTGTGCACCAGGATCCTGAATAACAAACAGCAAAATGGGTTCAGCAGGCTATCAAAGGATAGGAAACCCAGAGAACAAAAATTTCATTCCAGAAATGCCAGAATGTCTTAATGTTAGGACATATATTAGTTTCATGCAGTTTTCAAGTTAAAGGGGGGAAAGGTTCATAATCATCCTTGGAGGTGCTGGAAAGTTCTGGAAGGTAGAACTTATTTGTCTCATCTCTGGCATTAATTTGTAGTGTTCCTTTTCTTCTTTCCTTTGATTTCTCATTATTTCCATAACTTTGCATTCTCTGTCCTTGCACATCTGTGCTGGTTGCCTCTGTGTGGGGTAAGTTATTCTCATCCCCCAGGGCTGGCAGCGCTGGGTTCTTGCATTTCCATGGAAATTTCCAGTTATCTCAGCACCCAGTATCTTCTTTCCATAGCTGCTCAGCCCTGTGGTAGGCACTGGCGACACAGAGAGGTAAGACAATGTGAAAGTCACAGGCTCTGCATCCTCGGAGTCTCTACCCCATCCATTTCTCTCTCCCCCACTCTCCCTTCCCCCTCCCCCCCACTTCCTCTCTCACTCCTTTTTCTTTCTCCCCCCCCACCCCCACCCCCATCTCCCCGACTACCTCTCTCTCCTACAAACATCATTTTGTAGCTTCCTTTGCCAACTGCCTTTGGCCAGGCAGTGGGAGGCACCCATGGAAGTTTGAAACGTGCTGGCAGGGAGAGGCCAGAGTATTTCCTTTCTAATTTTTGCTTTGGACAGTGGTACTGGGGTGGTCCCAGCTGGAGCTGTTGGACTCTGGCATCATCCCCCCCACCCCCACTTTTTTCTGAGACAGGGCCTCTCTAAGTACTCCCAGCTGGCCTGGAATTCACTCTGTAGCCCAGGCTGGCTAGAACTCAAGAGATCCACCTGCCTCTACCTCCTTAGTGTTGGGATTAAAGGTGTGGACTGTCACACCTTGTCCTCTGTCCTCTTAACTTTGCCCTTCTGGACATACAGATGGTAGCAGGCTCCTGCTGTGGCAAGTCTCTGGCCTGGTTCACCATTTCTGGTCTTTTCAGCTCTTCCCCAACTTGGAGATCAGTCATGGTATTAAGTTCCCTCTACTAAACTGCTTCTCCTGAATGACACTCAAGAAGACAGCATTGGATGCTGCCTGATATAGACACAGCCCTCCCTGTGTGCTCACACTCTCATGGGAAAAGCAGACATTGGAATGACTATGATTTGTGTCCATTCCTGCTTCTTTCTTCTTTTTTGTTTGTATGCATGTATGAGTGTATACACACACACACACACACACACACACACACACACACACACACGCACGCACGCACGCACGCACGCACGCACGCACACGCACACACAGAGTCTAGGGTTCAGCCTCAGGTGTCATTTCTTGGGCACTATCTACTTTGTTACATCTCCACCACCCACAACTGCCTCAGACAAGGTCTCTCACTGGCCTGAGCTCTTTGATTAGACTAGGCTAGCTGGCAAGTAAGCTCCAGGAATCCTCCCGTCTCCATCTCCCCAACACCAGAATTACAAACATGTACCACTATGCTTGACATTAAAAAGAATTTGTTTGAGACTTAACTTGTTTTATGTGGATAAGTGTTTTGCCTGTGTGTATATATGCATACCATGTGCATTCCTGGTGCCTGCAGAGGTCAGAAGAAGGCATCTGATCCCCCTGGGACCAGAGTTATGAATGATTGTGAGCCACTATATGGGTCCTGGACCTTCTTCAAGATCAGTACAATCTATCAACCACTGAGCCATCTCTCCAGCCCCATGCTTTTGGCTTTTTGTGGGGATTTGGGAACCAAACTCAGGTCTTTATGCTAGCACAGTGAGCATTTTACTGTCTGAATTGTCTCCTCACCCCACTCTCTTTGAAAATAGACTTTACTCTGGGCACAGGAATTGGCCAGAATGAGTCAGTCCGGATGTGGACACAGTCATGTACAGGGAGATGATGAAGTGATGAGAGAGAAGATGTCATCTCAGGAAAAACAGGCATTAAAATGACTACAAGTTGTGTCCACTCAATGCTCCCCTTCTCTGTTCTTTTTCGTGTGTGTGTGTGTGTGTGTGTGTGTGTGTGTGTGTGTGTATGCATATGGCTTATATACATTCAAGCAACGGAATGGGGCCTGGAAATTCCCTCACGGCTTGCAGAAGGAGCCAACAGGCTCACTCACACCTTCATGTCAGTCAGCCTTTTGGCTTACAGAGCTAAGAGAAAAGACTTTTTTTTTTTTTTTTTTTTTTTGAGCTGAGTATCGAACCCAGGGCCTTGTGCTTGCTAGGCAAGTGCTCTACCACTGAGCTAAATCCCCAACTTGAGAAAAGGCATTTTTATCATGCTAGCTACCCAGGATTTGGTACTTGTTAGGGCAGCCCAGCAAATGGATGCATCCATGTCCCCCACTGCTCAGCCGTAGACAGCTGCTCCTTGCTCCATCCCTGGAGATTCCCTCATTCTGGACAGTTCCTAGAAATGGAATCATGCTTGCGTTCTTATATGACTGGCTTTTTTTCACTTGGTGGAATAATTTCAGGGTTCATCCGTGCTGTAGCATGTAGCCTCATACCATTGCTTCACATGGAAAGTCTAGCGTCTACCCCTGAGCTGCAGTCCCAGCCCTCGTGTGTGAATATTCTACATGTTATCCATCCATCATCAGTTGGCAGACATTAATAAGACCACTGTAAGTGCTCATGTTCTTAGGGCATACATGTGTTCTCACTCTTCTGAGTGGAGTGGCGAGGTCAGAAGGGAACTCCATTTAATCATTGAAGACCGACCAGGCACATTTTCAGCGTGGTTGTGTCATTTTATAGTCTCATTAGTGGTGAATGATGGTTCTGAGTTTTGCCTGTCCTTGCCGGCATGGATGTGATCTGACATTTCCAGCTGTTCTGGAGGGTGTGCAGTGCTGCGGCATCTTGTGGTCTGTGGTTGTTTGCCTCCCTGCCTTATTTGCTGCAGAACGGCCACTCCCACTTAGCCTCTCAGAAACTGGCCAGACCCCATCACGGCTAAATGTTCTAAGAATTTTGTTTTCTTTTCTTTTTTTTAAATGTGTTTATTTTTATTTTATGTGTATGGGTGGTTTGCCTACATATAAACGCACACACTACATACACACAGTACCCTAGGAGGCCAGAAAGGGGCATCCGATGCCCTGAAACCAGAGTTACAGATGGTTGTGAGTCACCATGTGGGTGCTGGGAACTGAACCCTGGTCCTCAGCAAGAGCAACAGTGCTCTTCACCACTAAGCCATCTCTCCAGCCTTTTTGTTTCTTTTTTTAAAGAGGAATCTCATGTAGCCAAGGCTGGCCTCGAACTCCTGTTCTTCTTCTCTGCCTCTTGAATACTGATGTTACAGGCACACGGGGCATGCTCAGCCTAAGCTGTGAACTTTTTAAGTCCTTTGACGGACTTTCTTTGAAGTGAGTGATCTAGTATACTCTGCTTGTAGTGGGGCCATCTGCAAAGAATTCCCCTGTTCAGCCATTTCAACATTTGGTTTTTCACAAATGTATATGTTGGTTTTAGGCTTTTATAAATGTCCTTTATTAAGTTGAGATATGTCCCCTTTATTGCTGTTTTTCTCAAAGTGTTTATCATGAATGGGTGTTGGATTTTTTTTTTCCAGAGCTGAGGACCGAACCCAGGGCCTTGTGCTTGCTAGGCAAGCGCTCTACCACTGAGCTAAATCCCAAACCCTGGGTGTTGGATTTTTGTCAAGTGTATTGTCTTATTAGTGTGTGTTGGGTGGGGGTGGGGGAAGTAAACCAGGACCTTGTTTATGCCAAGAGCTTTCCTTGCCACTGGACTACACCCCTGTGGTCTGTTAAGTGTTGTTGTTAATTAATTGAGGTGATCATATGAATTACCATGTTTAACACATTTATATGATGGATTATATATTTATTGATTTTTAAATACTGACTCAAATCGACATTTCTACAATAAACCCAGCTACCATCATGATATGTAGTTATTCTATGTGTTCCTTGCATTTGCTGATATTGTTATGGGATTTGTGGAGTTTTGTGTTCTGTTTATGAGGTCTGTTGATGTTTTCACTTTCGTATCCAGTTCTAATAGTGGGGGACACCAGCTGCATAAAATGAATTGCATGCTCCCTTCTCCTGTTTCTCGGATTCTCAGTAGACCGTAAATTCTCCCGTAAATGTGGTAGAATTTCTCAGTGAAGCTCTTGGCTCAGAGATTTCTTGAATGGAGGTTAAAATATTTCCAAGAGTTTAGTGTCCTAATAAAACTCTCGTTTTCTGAAGATTTTTTTTTTCATAGAATACAAAACATCTTGATGTAGTTACAAAATCTTTTGCTGTTGTCTTTATTTGTTAGGGAAGGGCATAATTAAAGTTACTGTTCCTATTTTTGAGCTTTTAAATTACACTCTCAATGTCTTAGATAGTTACAGGACTTTCCAAATGACCTCCCCCCCACCTCCCCCACCCCCTACCCCCATCCCCACCCCCACCCCCGCTGGGTGAGGCAGTCATTTTTTGTTTGTTTGTTTCTGGAATCAGGCCATTTCATCCAAGTCATCAAACTGAGACATGCCATGTGGCTTGCTGTGTTCTCTTATCTTCTGGTATAGAGGGCTCAGTGATGTGTTTCTCTAGTGTAACAGTAACCCTTATCTTCTCTTTTAGAGGTTTTTCAATTTTATTGATCTTCAAAGAACTAGCACATTATCTCATTGATTTTCTGTTCTTCAATTTCATTTGTTTAATTTAGTATTTTCTTCTATCTGCTTTGGCTTAATTTTCTTCTTCTTTTTTCCCCCTAGAGTCTTGTGGTGGGGGCTGGGGTTACTCTTTGAGACGCTGTCTTTTCTAATGTGAACATATCTTTGTGGCATTTTCCCCTCTGTATTGCTTTGGCTGTGCCCCACACATGCTGGGATTCGGTATCTGGAAATTTTCTTTGAAGTCTATTTTGTTAGTTATCAGCTTAGCTACCCCGCTTTCTTCATGAATAATGTAGGCTACAGCTAACCAGTCTGTATTTTCACGCAGCCTCTGACTGATGTTTAAACTGGGCTTGTTACATACCTTTTTTTCTTCTCTTTTTGAAATTGTCTGGGTTAGTGGCAGTTTCCCCAGCATCTCCACTGACGTGTGCCATCACACTTCGTTTTCACAGTCCTGCTCTTTCCCGGTGTGCTCCCTGCCCCACCCCAGCAGCCCCCTTTTCTGCTCTCTTACTACGCATATCCCATCGCCCCTGCTATTTTATTTTGCACCCCCCTTAAGTGTTCTCCCTTCTCTCATGATCTGCTTCCTAGTTCATGCTTTGTAAACACACCCACACACCACATACAGAATTTAAACTCTGTTTCCACATATGAGAGAAAGCGTGGTGTTTGTTAGAACATGCTTTTAAATCCACTTTGCCATCTGTCCTTTTAGATCATGTCCATGCGCACATATTGACAGTTCAGAGCTTGACTCTACCATGTCTTTGGATTTCTGTCTTATGTCTATTTTCATTTCCTATGAACTATTTGGGTTTTTGTTTGTTTGTTTTGACACAGGGTATCATTATATACACTTGGCTGGCCTGGAACTCATTATGTAGATCAGGCTGGCCTCAAACTCAGAGACCCGCCTGCCTCTGTCTCCTGAGTGCTGAGGTTAGAGTTGCCTGGTCCTTGGACATTTTTAAACTTTATGTGTATAGGTGTTTTGCCTGTATGAATATCTGTGCACTGTGTATGCAGTGCCTGCGAAGCCAGATGAGGGCGATGTGTTCCCTTTTCCTAGAGTTTCAGAAGGTTGTGAACCACCATATGATATGCTGAGAATCTACCCTGGATCCTCTGGAAAAGCAGTTAGTGTCCTTAACCATCAGCCATCTCTCCAGCCTGTATGAGAGTTATCGTTGATGGGTCCGTTGTACGGCATTATTAGTAGTTGCTGTGAATACAACCTTTGTACATAACTTACCTTTCCTGTGTTGTTATTTTGTTACTTCAGGGAAGTGTTGGAACTTCACCTGTATTTGCTTTCCCCGTTTATAAAGCTATACATACGTTTGGAAGCACATCAGCTGGGGTTTCATTTATTTATTTATTGCTTTAAGGTTTTAAATGCCATTTAGAAATTAGGAGGCTAGAGATGGCATTGTGAGACTTCGTTTCCTGTCATTTCTTCCCCCCATATGCTCTTCAGTGTTGTGCAGATGGAAATTTCTCCAGTCCTGCCTTGCCTAGCTGTCCAGATGAAGCTCTCCCACCCAAGGTCCCACAGCTGAAATAATTACTCAGAAGCGTATATTAATTACAAGCTGTATGGTTTATGGCTTCAGCTTCTTGCTCGCTAGCTTTTTCACCTCAAATTAACCCATTCCTATTGATCTACATGTTGCCATGTGGCCTGGCATTACTGGTCTGCTGGCATCTTGTTGCTCCTTTGATGGTGGCTGGTGTCTCTCCCGAATCCCGTCTTCTCATTGTATCTCTGCTTCAATTCCCCTCCTGGATGTAAGATTTCTTGCCATAGGGCAAAACAGCTTTATTTATTATCCAATGGGAGCCACACATATTCACAGCATACATTACTGTGACATCCTACATTACTTCTCCTTTTATTTTCTTCCCACTGAGTGGATTTTCTGTTGCAGGTTGTTTTGGGGTCTCACACATGCTACATAAGCACACTACAAGATCTATGGCCTCCCCAGAGCCTCCCCCATTCTTTTGGGGTAGGTGTGCTGGCAGCCTGCTCTCTTGTTTTCCCTTTTCTGAGAAAGCCTTGGTTTCCCTTTGAGTCCTAGAGGGTATTTTCACGGGCTCTTCGGGCTCTCAGTACTTGAAAAATGTGTTTCTTCCTTCCAGCCTGCAGTTTCTGTTGACTGTCTGCCACGAAAGCATTGTTTCCCCTGTGGGTAAAGCAAGGTTTTCCCTCGATGGCTTCCACTTTCGTCTTTTCTGTTTTAGTCGTTGCTGATCTATCTTGTCGTGGCTCTTTGGACTTTTGCCTTGTGCTCCGGCATTTTGACGTATAAGCTTCTCTCTTCTGCCGAACTTGAGATGTTTTCAGTTACTGTATTCTGAGTTTTTAAGGGTTCCTTCCCTCCTTGTCTCCTCTTTCTTGGCCTCTGATGTCAAGTGTTAGAGCCTTAGTCTGTCCCACCTGTCCTGGAGGCTTTTCTTGCCCACCTCCTCGTCCCCCTTCTCCATCAGCCTCTGTTGCTCATGGTGGATAGGGACTCATTGTCAAGTTCACTCATTACTCCCCGTAGCTCCTCCATTCTGTATGTAGATCGTCCTTAGAATTTGGTCCCTGCATCCTTTGATTATAAAATTTCCATTTTAAGGGCTGGAGAGATGGCTCAGAGGTTAAGAGCATTGGCTGCTTTTCCAGAGGTCCTGAGTTCAATTCCCAGCAACCACATGGTGGCTCACAACCATCTATAATGGAGATCTGGCGCCCTCTTCTGGCTTGCAAAGACACATGCAGGCAGAACAGTGTACATAATAAATAAAATAAATCTTTAAAAAAAAAATTCCATTTTAAAATACATGTCTTCCATTTCTTTGCTGAGACTGTTTTTCATTTGTTTGAGTCACATTTGTTAAATACGAGGCATTTTATTTTACTTCTGTGTTTTTTTGATACAGAGTCTCACCATGTAGCCTTGGGGTAGAACTCATTATGTAGAGTTGAACTCATAGAAATCCACCGGCTTCCGCTTCCCAAAGTGCTGGGATTAAAGGTGTGCACCACCACCACACCTCATTTGAGGCATTTTCTGATGGTTGCTTTGGAATCTGTCAGATCCCTTTAGCTCTGTCCTCAGTGTTGCTGTTTATTGATTGCTGCTCTCTTTCAATCTGGGCTCTTCCTGCCTCTTCGTGTATACTTTTGTCCTTTGAAACTTGGACAGTTTGAGAATGAACGAATTTTCTGTAAGCGGCCACGCAAGTTTTCCACTAGAATGTCCCACATCTCTCTTTGCAGTGTTTTGAACTGGAAGAGGTCTCAGGAGCGACCTTCGTGCCTGGAAGCCCAGAATGACAGGCGCCCAGTGGTGTTGAGGACCAGCTTGATCATGGCTTCCCCTTTACAATTAGTAACTTTGCCTGTGGGGTGAAACTTTGATATTATGTGTTTTTCCACACCATCATTCAGTGGTTTTAGCATACCTTAGCAACATGGTGATGTTCCCCCCCCCCCATTCTGTCTTCTTTACATTTGTCAACTAATATTCTGTAGATGAGAAATTCCCTCCTGAACTTTTTATTCTTTTGTTATTATCAGTATGCATTTAGAATTTATTGTCATTCTATTTATTTTTGCTGAAATTGTCTCGAATTGCTTCAGTCTAACTCCCAAGTTTATCCAATGTGACCACTTTAAATCTTTGGTAATTTCCTTCCTTCCAGGACAAGCCAAGATGTCAGTGAGTTTTTACATGTATTGTGTCTGGCTCAGCTCCTTCTATGAGCCCTGATCCCATTTAGTGAGGAATGGTTTTAAAATTAAACTTTAAATATTTTAGAGAAAAGAGTGGGCACTTTAAATGTTGAATTTAAGTAGTAATCCAAGGGTGAAATGGCCCAGTGGGTAAGGAGCTTGCTGCCAAACCTGATGATCTGAGTTCAATCCCTTGAACCTACATGGTAGAAGAAGAGAGCTGACCTTCACAAGCTGTTCATGATGTCTACATGGACACTTTGGCACAGGTCCAAGTATATGTGCATGTATATACATATACACACATACACACATGTAATTTTTTTTTTGTATTATTATAGGTTTTCAAGCAGGTGTCTGTGTAGCTCTGGCTGTCCTGGAACTCATTTTGTAGACCAGGCTGGCCTCAAACTCAGAGATCTACCTGCTTCTGCCTCCCAAGTGATGGGATTAAAGGCACGCTCTACCATTATGTAAACACAAAGTAACATGTAAAAAGAATTTTTCAAAAGGGCAGTCCAGTCATAAGTATCACGACTTTCCTCATAACAGGTTTTTTCCAAAACCATTCAGGTAGAGTTTGTTTCCTCCAGTCATTCAGAAGTTCATGGAAAGCTGGGTGGTGTCTTTTCCATATTTATATTCATGCTATTTAGCACTATCTGTGGATCACAGGAGACAATAAGATTTAGACTTCAAACATGGTGGCATATACCTCTAATGCTAGCATTTAGGAGAGTGAGGCAGAAAGGCAGCCTGGGCTATACATCATCTCAAAAAACAAACAAGCAAAGCAAAACCCAAAACAAAAAAAACATATGAGACATGTACTTAAATTGTGCTAAGTAGATTCCACCCCAATCATGGTATAAATCTCCCCCCTCCTCAGCTTGCCTCCCTTCTTTCTTTATTTGGCACTTGGAAATCAAATACGGGCTTTGCACATAGTAAGCACATGCTTTACTGTGGAGCTACACATCTCCGGCCAACTCTATTTTTTTTTAATGACTGATCAAGGATGGTAAAGTGGCATGGAAATCTTCATGGGCCATGGGCAGAGCATGCCTCTCCTGTTGAGTAGGCGATGTCTCATTGGCTTCAGCATCCTGAAAGAGGCTGCTACAAGCTCTGTTCTCCCTAGTGCTGGTAAGGTGGTGTGATACGATGCTGTTTGCATGCTTGTTAGGGTGCTTTCAAAGCCTTTGGCTCACCTTAATGGTGAGTGGTATGAAATGGCATTTATCTCTCCAGTTTTTCTCTCACTGCTTATAACTTTAAGACAATCAGTCATTCGATTTCTTTTCTGCATTTTTTTACTTGAGAGAGTATGATAGCATCCCAAACAAACCATACCAAGACATAGTGAACCACGGTGAGACCCTTCACCGTTGTCTGATGGGTGGAAAGATGCAATGGCACCCCATTAATATGCTGTTTTTACATATTTACTTAAAATTAATCCCAGCACATATTGGCTTAAAAATCAATCCCAGCACCTGTTGGTTTAAGAATTAATCCCAGAATATATTGACTTAAAAATTAATCCCAGTACATATTGCACATATTGGCTTAAAAATTAATCCCAGAGGAAGGCAAATCTCTGTGAGTTTTAGTCTAGTCTAGCCTACAAAGTGAGTTCCAGGACAATCAGGGCTACACAGAGAAACCCTGTCTCAAAAAGCCAAAATCACCACCGTCGACAACAACAACCCACCAAAAACCGAGAAAGGAGTAAGGAGAAAAGTGTGTAGCCCCGTGCTGTGCAGCGATTAAATAATAGCCACGCTGTGCAGCGATTAAATAATAGCCACGCTGCAGTAGAGAGCTTGGTCACTATGACAGCAGAGAGGGATCCTCACTCCGCTTCCAGGGTTTGGTTTTTCAGGAAGGAGTTGAAGTGGTAAGAATTGAAAGAAATGAAAGATTAATTCTGGGCTGAGCCTAGGTCTGAGTCTGTGATGACAATGGGACTGTCAGGCTGTGCTGTTTTCAAATCCTAAGTGGGTTTAGACCGAGGGCACAGGAAAAGCAGATTTATTAACAAAGTGCATTTGCCTAAAGGAACAGACCTACAAGGAAATACTGAATGTTAAACACTAATCAAGTGAAGGTGTATGTGTGTGCACATGTGTATATGTGTTCCTGTTTAGGTGTGTGCATATATGTGTACTTGTGTGTGAGGGTGTATGAATGTGTGTGTGCATGTATGTGTGTGTATGTATATGTATGCATGTGTAGGTCCATGGTCAGGAGGAACGTGTTCATTTCATCACTGCTAGTTCAAACACAAGGTTTAAAGAAAAATTTTGTTTCCTAAATTTAGTTTCTTATTTCAAGAACTAACTCTCAGCCTGGCGGTGGTGGCACACGCCTTTAATCCCGGCACTTGGGAGGCAGAGGCAGGTGGGTCTCTGTGAGTTCAAGGCCAGTCTGGTTTACAGAGTGAGTTCCAGGACAGCCAGGACTACACAGAGAAACCCTGTCTCAAACAAAACACAACACAACAAAGAAAGAAATACCTCTCAAAGGGAGGAGGGCAGAGTGCTGGTGTAGCGTGTGCAAAACCCCAGGCTCTGTGTCCATCCCAGCACCCTCCCTCCACAAAATGGCATTCTTCCCCGGGAACGGTGATTTCTCCTCTTGTCTGAAGCTACTTGGGAGATTGAGGCAGCAGGATCATTAGGCCTCAGAGCTTGAAAGCAGTCTAGGGAAGACTCTGTTTCAATAGAAAAAGAATATTTAATTCTTGCTTTCTGGTAAAAATCCAAACCAACCAACCAAACAAACCCACACAAACCCCCTCTCTATTTTTCTGTTTGTTTCTATTTTTTTGCACTAACTTATTTATTGCTTGTATATGCGTTTGTGGATCTACACGCATGTCACAGCACATGTGTGGAGTTTGGAGGGCGGCCTGTGGAGTTGTTTCTCTCCTCCCTCCATGTGGGCTCTGAATATCGAACTCACATCCTCAGGCTGGGTGACAAGTGCCTTGACCCCTGAGCCATCTCACTGGCCCATTATTCCTACTCTTTCAGGTCTCTTTTGCGCTCTAGAATTCTTTTCGTAGTGAAATTGCTCGTACCAGCATGAGCACAAGTGTTAGGGTCGGTATGTGGACAGCTCAAGTGACATAGTGAGACCGATCTCAGAAAAACAAAAAATAAATACATAAAAATCTTATAGCGCTGGTGATCAGACACAGGGCCTCACACATGCTGGCTTTTTCCTTTCTCTCTTTGAGTCAGGCGGTCACCGTGTGCCTCTGGCTGGCTACAAACTGCTAAGGTCTAGTCGACCCCTCCTCCTTAGTCTTTCAAGTAGCTGAGATGCCAAGCTCTGGCCAGTTTTCAATTTTTTTTTTTTTTTTTTTTAAGCCAGGGTTTCTCTTCATAGCTCTGGCTGTCCTGGAACTCTCAGAGATCCGCCTGCCTCTGCCCCCCAGGTGCTGGGATTAGAGATGTGCAACTCTACCTGGCTCTGTTTTTGATGACCGAATCCTCTTGTTCATTTCTCATTTTACCAGTGTCCTGTAGATGGACACTTGTTTCCTCTCTTATTGTAGCTGTTATAAACACCACCACTGCACAATCGCTGTGTCTGCATCTGGCCACATATGTGCTCTGGCAGCGGGAATCACGGGTGGATCACAGAGATGAAATTTAGGGATTAGGGATATTTCGATGATATTAGGATATGTAGGGGTGTTCTCCTAACAGGTTGACGTTGAGGGAATTCCTCATCTCAGACCATCAGACTACAGCTCTCCCCTTTGTCCCTTGGCTAAGCACCATGTCTTCCTCTCTGTCACACATGTCAAAATTGCACATAAATAATTAAGTGTTCCTTTGTAAGTTTCCTTCCTGGTGACATGATGGTGCTACTGTTCTCTATTTCTATTAGCTAGTCTGTCTTTTCTTGTGTGTGTGTGTGTGTGTGTGTGTGTGTGTGTGTGTGTGTTATGTGCTTGTATGTGTGTGTGAAATAGTGTGTGCATAGGTGTATGCATGCATCTGGAGGTCAGAAGTTGACTTCAGGTCTCACTGTAGCTGCTTTCCACTTTATTGTTTATTTATATTTTTGAGATTCATTCATATTTTATAGGAGTGTTTTGCCTGTATGAATGTCAGTGCACCACGAGTGTGCCTGGTTCCTGCAGAGGCCAGAAGAGGGTGCTCTGTCCCCTGGAACTAGAGTCATCTGTGGATGGTGGTAAATCACTGTGTTGGTGCTGGGAACTGAGTCTGGGCCTGCTGTAAGAGTGGCGAGTGCTCTTAACTGCTGAGTCCTCTTTCCAGCCCCTGCTTCTTATTTTTTGAGACACGGTCTCTTATTGAATCTGGAACTCACCAATTCAGCAAGACTGAGCAACAGGGGTCAGCATATCTCACCTGCACCTCACCCCCAAGCACTGGGTTACAAATGTTTGAAGTTATCCCTGGCTTTTATGTGCCTGCTGGTGACTGAAGTCGTGTGCACATGGGACAAGCACTTTACAAAAGGAGTCATCTCCCGGCCCTTAGTGTCTTAGTCAGTGTTCTGTTGCTATGAAGAGACACCAAGACAAAGGCAACTCTTACAAAAGAAAAGCATCTCGTTGGGAGCTGGCTTACAGTTTTCGAGGTTTAGTCCATCATCATCATGGCAGGGAGCATGGTGGCAGGTAAGTGTGGTGCTGGAGATGTAGCTGAGAGTTCTACATCCTGATGTGAAGGCTGAGAGAGACAGAGACTGATACTGGGCCTGACTTGGGCTTCTGAAATCTCAAAGCTCACTCCCAGTGACACACTTCCTCCAACGAGGCCACACCTCCTAATCCTTCTCAAGTAGTGTCCTTCTCTGGTGACTAAGGCTGGCTTCAAACTCAGAGATCCACTAGGCTCTGCCTTCCCAGTGCTGAGATTAAAGGCATGCACCACCACACGTGGCTCTAAGCACTTTTTAAATTCCTTTTCACAAGTTGAAAATTTAGCTGGGTGGGATCATTACTGATCACCCTGAGGTCACCACTCCCTATATTTAATTTGTTGTTGTTGTTTGATACAGGGTTTCTCTGTGTAGTTTTGGTGCCTGTCTTGGATCTTGCTCTGTAGACCAGGTTGGCCTCGAATTCAGAGATCCACCTGCCTCTGCCTCCTGAGTGCTGGTGTATGCCAACACTACCCAGCTTAGAACCTTTTTTGAGCCCTCAGGTTTTATGTGGAAGTTCTTGCCAAATGTTGGGTGCCAAATGTAGCTGGAAGTTTTTTTTTTTTTTATGTCTCGGGCTGCTTTGTTCCAAATAAACACACAGAGGCTTACATTAATTACAAATTGTTTGGTCTATGGCTCAGGCTCATTGCTAGCTAGCTATTGCATCTTAAATTAACCCATTTCCATTAACCTATGTATTGCCACATGTGTCGTGGCTTTACCTCTGTTCCATTACATCTTGCTCCCCTGGCAGCCTGCAGTGTCTTCCGTGACTCTGCCTTTCTTCTCCCTGTCTCTTTGTTTGGATTTTCCACCTGCCTATAACCTGTCTTGCCATAGGCTAGAGCAGCTTCTCTATGAACCAATGGTAGCCACATATATTCACAGCATACAGAAAGGCCATCCCATATCAGTGCACCACTATGCCTGGCCACATTTCCTTATTTCTGAAGTTCCATTTTGAGTGTGTCAGCTTCTTTTTTAAGACTGATGTTTATATGAACATTTGTCTCAGTGCTTCTTCTCCTTTTGACATTTCTTCTTCCTTTATTGGTTTTTTGAGACAGGGTTTCTCCATGTAGTTTTGGTGCCTGTCCTGGATCTTGCCCAGTAGACCAGGCTGGCCTCAAACTCAGAGATCTGACTGGCTCTGCCTCCTGCGTGCAGGGATCAAAGGTGTGTGCCACCACCGCCCATCCCCTTTGCTATTTCTATCCATTTAATTCAATAACTATTGATTGATATCTGCCCCATGATAGGCAGTGTTCTAGGTACTAATGTGTGCTAGAGAACAAGACAGATCAGAGGGGGAAGGGGGGCGTGCTCTCTCTGAACTATAACCTCAGGCTGTAATCAGCACTGTGGAGAACTGAAGCATCGTGGGTGTTATATTGGAGCACCCTGGGTCAAGTCTAGTAAGGGGTTGACATAGTTAATAATCAACCTTACTTAGCATCTCACACATTATCATCAAGAGAGCCTGGGGAGAAAGAAAAAGCATGGATCTTTCTTACCCAAGAGCCTGTTATCGCAGGTTATCTATGTGCGAGCTGTGTGGCCTTCAGCAGATTGCCAACCTCTTGGATCTCAATAGCTCAGAGGGGAAAACATCATATATAGCTCCTAGCAGTTTGTTAAGGATTTAATGTGAGGGCCAGAAAGATGGCGCAGTGGTTACAGGAACCTGCCACCAAGCCTGGCCACCTGATTTGGTTTTGACTCTCAGACTACATGATGGAGTACTAATTCCTCTATCTCCACACCTGCACAGTGGCATGAATGTACCCTTTCATGTCTCCCACAAATTAATGTAAAGACTGAATATTTTTTTCTAAAAATAATTAGATGTGACCACGCAAGGAAAAAAAAAAAACCAGAAAAGCGTTAGATCTTAACAATTACTTTATTAATTTTTAACTACAATATTGCTAGCTTAATTGCTTTGTTCATTAAATTTCTTAAATAAAAACTACTCCATGACTTCTCTATGTTTAACATGAGGCTACTAAGATGTGATATTTCAAAGACAGTCCTTTAGACATCGGTTGATGCCGCTTGTCACCATGGGGACTGCTAAGATGAGAATTGCTGGTATCAGCATCTTCATTACTGAGTTGTTACAGTTTGGTGCTCATGCCTCGATGGCCAGATTTTGTTGCAGTTATGCATAGCAGAGAGGCGCTACATTTGTACTGAGCATGATGTCAGAGCAAACTTCAGTAGATTCCAAAGGTCACCTAGTGTTACAAGCATGCAGGCAAAAAGAATGCCTCTGGGCGTGTTCACTTTTCTCTGAGAGGTTCAGGTGAAACAAAAGGAAAAAAAAAAAAAAAACACGTTTTAACTGTATGCTAGCTAGCATAAGCATTTTCTCCTGCAGGTGACTGTCTCACCTAGTGGCTTCCAGGACTTTGGTGTGTCACTTGGAGATACACAGAGATGTACCCCTTTTTAGTAGCATAACTGATAGAATGAGTGTGTGTGTGTGTGTGTGTGTGTGTGTGTGTACTCGAGTGTTCAAGGGATTTATTAGGTTGGCTTACAGGATGTGGGCCGGGTAATCTAGCAATGGTTGTCTCATACTGCAGAGGTTGAGAATCTGGTAGTTGCTCCGTCTATGAGGTTAGCTTCCTCAGTGGTACCCTTCTGCCGCTGGAGGTGTGGAGGATTCTGGAGAACTGCTGGTCTTCCATCTTCTTCGGAAGCCCGAAGACGCTGGTTCTCATAGCAACAGAGGAATGCTGCAGCATCAGGAGAGGGGAGCTTGCCCTGAGAGTGAGGGCATGCAGGCAGAGAGCAAGAGCTTGCTTCTTCCATGTCCTGTTAATCAGGGCAGCCATCAGAAGTACCAACCACATTTGGGGTGGGTCTTCCTGTTCAGATGATCTGATCAGAAAACATCTCACTGGAGTGTCCAGTGGTTTGTGTTTTAGTCGATTCTAGATGCAGTCAAATTGACAACCAAGATTGGCCACCTGACCTTTCTGGTCCACATTTGAGTTCTAGTCAACAGAGATCTTACACGTGGTAAGATTGTAATTTTATTACTCTCAATGCGACTTTTATACATTGTCAAACCACATTGACATCTTTCTTTTTTTTTTTGTTGTTTTTTTTGTTGTTGTTTTTTTGAGATGGTTTCTATGTGTAACAGCCCTGGCTATCCTGGAACTCTCTTTGTAGACAAGGCTGGCCTCAAACTCACTCAGATCTGCCTGCCTCTGTCTGCTGAGTGCTGGGATTAAAGGCATGTGTCACCACACCCAGCCACATTGCAGTCTTTCTGAACTGATGTAGTACTGCAAAATTAAAAGTTGAAAACAATGAATTTTAACAAACATGAACACAAACTCATATGTAAATGCCAGTGAACAAATATCATGACCACATCATTTTAGCTCGGCTGTAGACAAATGACTAATATTTGTAATGTGACTTTAAACTTCAAACATAATGTTTATATTCACAGTGTAGATAGTTCAGTAGTTAAAAGCACTTGCTGCTCTTGCAGAGGACTTGGGTTCAGTTCCCAGTAACCACAATGGACTGCTCACAACTGCCTGTAATTCCAGTTCTGACACTGGTCTTCTGGCTTCTGTACATGATACACACACACACACACACACACACACACACACACACACACAAAACACCCATGCACATAAAGAAAACCAAATAGACACACAAAAAAGAATGTAGACACAATAGCAATGTCTCTCTTTCCAAGAGAGACATAAAAATTGTGTGTGTGCTTGGAGTGGGATGTGGGGGGAAATGGCGATTACATGTATCATATTTCATTGTATAGATGTATGAAAGTCTTTTTTCCAATGCAGGATTTCTCTGTGAAACAGCTCTGGATGTCCTAAATGTACTTTGTAGACCAGGCTGACTTTGAACTCACAGAGATCCACACTGGCCTCGGCCTCCTGAGTGCTGGGATAAAGGTGTGCGCCACCATCACCTGGCAGATGTGTGAAATTCTTGAGCATAATGGAAACCGCTTAAAGAGTATAACAGGATTCAAATGAATTAAACTTTACACCTAAATATGTGAAATATGTGTGAGCAAATTTGTTTCATGTGTTTCTTTTGAACAGAAATTCACGTCATACCACTTATTATTTATTCATACTTTAATTATTAAGACAGTCTCACTGTATAGCTGAGTGCATTAGCTACTTTCTGTTGCTATGGTAAAACACAATGACCAAAGCAGCTCACAGAAGAAAGGCTTTAGTTGGCGTATGGTTCCAGAGGGATAGGAGTCCATCCTAGCGGAGACATAAGCAGCCGGCATTGTTGGCTGGAGCAGCAGCTGAGAGCTCACACCTTGAACTACAAACAGGAAGTCGAGACTTGGGATTTCCGGGAATTTGGTCTGTCAGGGCCAGCACTTAGGATTATGGCTGGTGAGTTTGTGCTTTTTAGGTTTTCAGTCAGCCCCACCCAGGCCAACTGTGCCAAGGTGGACAGACTCTGAGAGAGATGCCCTTTGGAATCCTTAGGTCCTCAGCTGTTATCTAGTAGTTAACAGCCTAACCAGTCATCACTCAGGACCCCTCTATAGCAGGCTGTGAGGGACTGGGTTTTGTTTCTTTAATTATATGTGTGTGTATGTGTCTGTATGGGGGTAAATTCAGCTGCTCACAGAAGCTGAAGGCAATGGACCCCCTCGGAGGCATTGTGAGCCTCCTGGTGTGGGTGCTGGGAACTAAACCTGGGTCTTCTGGAAGAGCAGTATACGCTTTTAACCACTGAGCCAGCTCTCCAGCCCTGAGACTTTTTTTCCCTAAGAATCTTTTGGAAGTTTTTCCTATTACTGATCATACACCCTGTTCTAACATGGGGAGCACTGATTTTGGTCTCTCTTTCTTTCATTTGCAAAGTGCTGGGCGTGCTGAAACAGGCTAACACACTGTGGGGCTTTCACTCTGCACTCTGTTGCTTACTCTTCTGGCTCTTCTGTTTTTCATGCCCACTGTGTTTCAGACCCACAAACTATTTTCAGCCTGTGTTGTCATTTCCAGAACCTGTTATCCAGTGTGAACACACAGTGACAATTGTGGCATCAGTCCTTTCCACAAGAGTTTAAAATTTCTATTATTTTATTTTAATTTTTCAGTTTCAAATCATGAAAACATATTTTTTTTAAATTCAAAAATACAGGCTGGGGATATGACTCAATGATTAAGAGCACTAGGTGCTCTTCCAGAGGACCCAGTCTCAATCCCCAGCACCCGCATGCTCCATCACAACTGTCCTTAACTTCAGTTTCAGCAGCCCTTCTGGTCTCTAGGCATACACATGGTGCACAGACATATATGCTGGCAGAACACCTGTGTGTGTGTGTGTGTGTGTGTGTGTGTGGTGTGTTTCTATGGCTGTGAAGAGACACCATGACCACAGCAACTCTTTTTTGTTTGTTTGTTTGTTTGTTTTTCGAGACAAGGTTTCTCTGTGTAGCTTTGTACCTTTCCTGGAATTCACTCTGTAGCCCAGGCTGGCCTCAAACTCACAGAGATCTGCCTGCCTCTGCCTCCTAAATGCTGGGATCAAAGGCGTGCGCCACCACCGCCCGGCTACCACAGCAACTCTTATAAAAGAAAACATTTAGTTGGGATGGCTTATATTTTCAGAGGTTTAGTCCATTATCATCACAGTAGGACATGATAGCATACAGGAAGACATGGTGCTGGAGAAGGAGCTGAGAGTTCTACATCTTGATTTGCAGGCAACAGAAGTACACTGTATCACTGGGCGTAGCTTGAGCATAGGAGACCTCAAAGTCCATCCCCACAGTGACACACTTCCTCCAATAAGGCCACACCCACTCCAACAAAGCCACACCCACTCCAGCAAAGCCACACCCACTCCAGCAAAGCCACACCCACTCCAACAAAGCCACACCCACTCTAACAAAGCCACACCTACTCTACCAAAGCCACACCTTCCAATAGTGCTGCTCCTTTTGGGGCCATTTTCTTTCAAACCACCACAGTGTATATAAAATTAACATGAATAAATATTTAAAATAAATAAAAATAATAAAATTTGTAACAAGTCAAATATCGAAACAGCGAAATATGAAACATCTTTTTTACCACTCTCACGCTGACTGACCCCCAAGTCCACACAGATGAACTCATCAGAGTGTCTCATGCCTCTCTCTCTCTCTCTCTCTCCCTCTCTCCCTCTCTCCCTCTCTCTCTCTCTCTCACTTATTTATTTTATTATTTATTTAGAAACAGGATCTTACTTCGTAGCCCACGCTGGTCTGGAACTCCATAAGCAGCCCAAGATAACTCAGACTCATGGGGACCCTTGTGCCTCAGCCTTCTGGGTGCTAGGTTTATAGGTGGGCCTGGCTTAGTTTCCATTTTCGTTAACATTGCTATTTCTTTTAAAATTATTAACCCGTACTATAGACTTTAAAGCATATTAGTACTTAGCTCAAACTTGTTGGCTATTGGCTAAGCATGTCTCTATATACTTGGTAATTGTGCTTTTTTTTTTGTTTTTATGTCCTTTGCCTTTTTTCTGGTGGACTGTTTGTTTCTTCTTGAGTTAATTTTGGTAATCTATGTTTTTATAGAAAATGATCGGTTTTGCTTGGTTTAAAAATCCATGTATATAATTATGCCTTCTTTCTTGTTTCTAATTTGGGTATTTTTTTTTCTTCCTTGATTAGATTTTTTGAGAGGTAATCTCTGGTTAATCCTTTTGAAGCAGCCTATACTTCTATTAATCTCCAAGACTGTTTTTAAAATCTCATCCTGCCGGGGCGGTAGTGGTAGCACACGCCTTTAATCCCAGCACTTGGGAGGCAGAGCCAGGCGGATCTCTCTGAGTTCAAGGCCAGCCTGGGCTACCAAGTGAGTTCCAGGAAAGGTGCAAAGCTACACAGAGAAACCCTGTCTCAAAAAAACCAAAAAACAAAAACAAAAAACCCCTCATCCTGTTTTGTTAATTACTGCCAGCATCCTTGTTCCCCTCTGTTCCTTTCTGGGGTTTTTGACGTCCCTTTCTGCAAGTTGACAGGTGTGAGCAAAGGTACAAGCACAGGTGTCCCCAATTGAGAGGGACAGTGTCAGGTCGTTCCCTCTCCTTCCTCCAGCCTCCCATCACCCTACATCACACCTGTCATCCCAGCACTCAAGAGCCTGAGATGGGGTTGCTAAGTTGGAGACAACCAACCGACCAACCTCCAGACAAGCACAGATAGTTGAGAATCAATCAAGACATGAGGTGTCTGGAGCCAGAGAGCCTGAGGTGAGACTATTGTCTTCACTGATGATTAGGCTAACTTTAAAATAGTGATTGACCTGCGACAGCAAGTGGATGGCTTTTTCCCCTGAGAGAAGAGGACCTTGAGAAGAACTGACCTTTCATTTCTATCTGGAGACCCAAATAAAATGAAATTAAACAAATAAAAAGGGTTGGTGGCTCACAAATGAGGCTATATCCATGGAAGGAGGTGATCTTCGAGCTGGAGTCATCAGGGAGGTATGTGGGACCAGCAGGAGAGGGAAAGAACCAGGAAGGAGGGAGGGGCCAGAGGCTTCAACTCCACGTGAGCCAACAAGCCAGGCTCGGGGGGATGGTAATGGGACTTGATAAGAAAACAGCAGGAGGGCAGAGGGAGGCATCCCAGATCGGGAATCTAAAAGTCAGGAAGTGATGGATGGTCACATGACTGAGGCTGAGCCATTCTAGTTTGCCCTCTCCCCAAAATTAGTTCAACGTCTGTTTTTGAATCCAAAAAAGTAGCTGATCTCCTATTCCTGGCTAATTTAAAAACAAACAAACCCACAAATCTACATAGCCTGGGCCATGAGCTTAGTGTAGGTGGCAGGTGTGGAGTATCAGGGGCAGAGAGTGGCCCCTGCTGGGTGGGAGGTCCCCACGTGACCTTTAAAGGTAGCTCTACATGACCTCAGTGACCTCAGTGTGTGAATTCACCTAACCTTACAGTGGTGCTTTTAAAAGATGCAAACCTCTCAACATATTGTGGCTTGTCAGTGACATACTTCTTGTTCCTAGTCGTGTATTTATAGAGAGAGCTTTGCCTGCATGATGAACCCGTCTCCTAGCTTCACTGACCATCCCTTGCCCAGTGTGGGGCTTTCTCCTCTGTAATTAGTCCTTGCTATGTAATTTTGTACCATGAAATGTGATGCTTTAGAATGAAATTAAAGTGATCTGAAGAGATGCTTTGGTTCACGGAGAAGGTCAAGTTCCTCTTAGTAGAACAAGTGTTTGTAGGTAGACATGATGGATATCATAAAGAGCAGTACTGCTGCAATTGGATCTTTAAATGTCCCCTGAAGTCTCTTGTGTTGAAGGCTGTGAGAGTGACAAACACCCTTTGGAAAAGGGAAACCCAGAGGTAGGACCATTGGAAAGTCTTCCAGTTGTTGGGCATGCGCTAGAGAAGCATTGGGAAGCCCTAGCTCCTGCTCTTTCTCCATTTTGCATTTTGGCTGTGATGGGAGTAGCCGTATACTCCATTATAAGGTCTTACCATGCCTCGCTGCCTTGCCACAGGCTGGGCACTGACCATGCCACTGACCATGGGCTGAAGCCTCTGTGGTGATATTGTGTTCCCCAATATATCTGCACCCTAATAAATTTATCTGGGGTCAGAGAACAGAACAGCCACTAGACAGACATAGAGGCCAGAAAATGGTGGCACTCACACCTTTAATCTTAGCTTTCTGGAAGCAGAGATCCATCCAGATCTCTGTGAGTTCAAAGCCACACTGGAAACAGCCAGGCATGGTGACTCACGCCTTTAATCCTAGGAAGTAATGGCAGAAAGAAGAAAGGTATATAAGGCCTGAAAACCAGGAACTAGAGCTGGTTAAGCTTTTAGGCTTTTGAGCAGCAGTTCAGCTGAGATTCATTCTGGATGAAGACTGAGAGGCTTCTAGTCTGAGGAAACAGGATCAGCTGAAGAATTGACAAAATGAGGTGGATGTGGCTTGTTCTGTCTCTCTGATCTTCCAGCAATCACCCCAATACCTGGCTCCAGGTTTGTTTTTATTAATAAAACCTTTTAAGATTCATGCTACAAGTCTCCAAAGGTCAATCTTTCTCTCCTTTAAGTTGATTATCTTGGGTATTTTGTTATGGGAACAGAACACTGGCTAACAATCCTTGTTCTATACTCTGTCAGTGTCCAGATTTCATTTAGTGTGACCATCGTGATTTGCTAACCATCATCTGTTAATAAACCCTGGATCCATTACTGACTCGATGAAACTTAGCAGCTCATGAAGGTTTTTACCCTGCTCCCCTACCCTGAGTATGTCCTGCCATCCCATATCCTCAAATTCTCCTCAGTTCCCCTCTGCTGTCACGAATAAGTCTCCAGGACACTTTCTCTGTCTTTGTAAAATTAGTCCAACATCTGTTTGACACTCATTCAGAATCACTTTCATTTCTTGAGTTTGTCCTAGTTATTTTTAGGGTTGATAAATTTATTTTTCAGCCGCAAAATAGAGCATTTTTTTTTAAGGTTTGGTTTGGGCAAAGATCTAGAGAATTCTTGTTCTTTGGAGAGCTGGCAGGTTTCTCGTTGAGACATGAAAGTAACCCAAGTGGAGGTTCCTCCCACTGCAGGATGCATCTGGGCTTGGCCTCCAGGGCACTCTCTAGCCTCCGTGCTCATGAATGCCTCTGAGTGGCATGGTAATCAGTCTCCTTACTCTGTTGCTCAGGGATCCAGAACGTGATTACAGTGCCTGCAGAGGAAATTAACCACTGCTACAATTAAGAAAGCCTTTCTCAGTCTGGCTGAGCTTGCTTTCTGTGGTGTAAGATGAGGAGCTGGACAAATAGCATCTGATGCCGTCGGGTACATGGGCACAACAGCATGCTTCAAGTATAGTTTTTACTGTCACAAAATTGTTGGTCCTCCTGAACACTTAGTAAGTGGCCAATATTGTGGTTTAAAAGTCTAAGTGTTGATTAAGAGACAGATAAAAATATTAATATGATTGTTTACCACTATATTATTTTAAATGCAAATGGCCATGCATACTGCCTTGCTTGAAGAAGTCTTTGATAAAAGAAGCAGTATCTGTCATTTGTAGATTTTCTTATTCTAAAGAAAACAGTTGTCAGACATGGTGGCCCACACCTGTAATCCCAGCACTCAGGAGGCAGAGGCAGGCGGATCTCTGTGAGTTTGAGGCCAGCCCAGTCTACAGAGCGAGATCCAGGACAGTCAGGGCTAAATAGAGAAGACTAAAATGTCTCAAAAAACTAAAGGGAAAAAAAAGAAGCAAGCAGTTATGTTCTATAGATAAAAAATTATGTAAATAAATGTTATTTTATGCTGACACCCCCAAAATTGTCAAATATTTACTGTAGTGTAGAAAATTTAAAAAACATAAAGAAACTTAAAATTTCCTGTCATCTTACTAGTCTGTGAAAATCATTCTTAATAAATATAAATGTGAGTTCTTATCATTTATGATATGTATTTTCCAAAAATATGTAATCATTGTTCTATGTCATAAACTACTTCCAATATTATCTTTTAAATTAAGATATAATTCACTTGCTAAGTAATTCATACTTTAAAATCTTTCTTCTTTTTAATGAGAGCAAGATTTCTGGCTGGTGTTGTGTGATGCAGTGCAGAGCAGGTCTGTGCAGGAATCGCGTACTGTCCACACAGACAGGCTTTAGTTATACTCTGCTGGTAGTGGAACAGTTTATTTCTGTGTTTTACTTGGCAGCTTACTACTGTCTTTAACTCCAGGACTGGAGGATCTGTTGCCCCCTTCTGGTCTCTGTGGATACTACACACACATGATGCACAGACACACTTGCAGGCAAACACCCATGCACATATAAAAGTAAAATAAACATTTTTTTAAAAAAAAGTTCGTCAGAGCATAGCTGAGGCTCCTGTCTTCAGGGACATTTCTAAAACAAGTGTCTTCAGCCTTTATGTGCCTTCCAATCTCTGTATGTAGCTGTGTTGCTGTGTGAACTGTCCCACCTGTGGGAGGTGGTCAGGAATCCATCTCAGAAGCCCAGGAGGGCTCAGATTTAGACCTACCCTGTGACCTCCAACAGAGAGCGCATAACTGGATTTAAAAAAACAAACAGTGTCTCTTTATGTAGCCCTGGCTCTCCTGGAATTTGATATGTAGACCAGGCTGGCCTGGACCTCACAGAGATCCTCCTGTCCCAAAACACATACAATGTCTGTCCATTTACCTTACTTTTTCAATTTTAATTTTTAAAAAATTTATTTATTTTATGTGAGTATGTATATGTGTGTAGGCACATGCACACCAGAGGATAACTTGTGGGAACTGGTTCTCTCCTACCAGATGACTTCTGGGAAATTGAACTCAGGTTCAATTATAAGGCAAGCCTTATAACCCTGAATGCTGAGCCATCTTACTGGCCCACCCTTTCAGGTTTTCCATTGATGCTTTGCAATTAGCAATGAACATATCTTCTGCTTATTTATTTGTAAACACTTTAGATTTTTGTTTTGTTTTGTTTTTTGCTTTGTTGTTGTTGTTGTTGTTTTGTTGTTGTTGTTGTTTTGAGACAGGGTTTCCCTGTGTAGTTTTGCGCCTTTCCTGGAACTCACTCTGTAGCCCAGGCTGGCCTTGGACTCACAGAGATCCGCCTGCCTCTGCCTCCCGAGTGCTGGGATTACAGGCTTGCGCCACCACCGCCCGGCCACTTTAGAGTTTTTTAATGCATTAATATGTATGTACATGTGAATGTTTATGTGTGAGTGAGTGCACATGCTTGTGTATGGTGTGTACACATGAATGTGGAAGTGAGAGGACAACTTTGGGTTTTATCCCTAGGAGCATGGTTTACCTCTTCTGAGACACGGTCTCTCATTAGTTCAGAGTTCACCAGTTAGGCTGGACTAGCTGGCCAGCAAGCCTCACGGATTCTCCCATCTCTGCCTCTCCAGTGCTAGAATTACAAGCACTAGCCAGCATGCCTGGGATTTGTACATTGGCTCTGGGGATGAGACTCAGATTGTCATGCTTTTGAGGCAAGCACTTTACTGTGGGGCTGTTGCTGAAAATGGAATTGTGTTCTGGGTGTATTAGGAGTTACTCCTGCAAGCGTATAGAAACACAATAGATTTTGTGCCTTGATCTTCTTTTTTGTTTTTTGTTTTGTTGTTGTTGTTGTTTTGTTTTGTTTTTGTTTTTGTTTTTGTGAACTTGCTAGGTCCCTTCTCATTAGCCTTCGAGTTGGAGACATCCCCTTCTAAATTGTAGATATCCCCTTCTAAATTGTAGGCATCCCCTTCTAAATCATAGATATCCCCTTCTATATCTCGCAAGGTCCCATTATGTTACTAGAGATGGCTTTATCTTTCTAATCTTCTCGGTACCCTCTCTTGCCTAAATGCCCCACTAAAGTCTCTGGGACAGTGCTGACTAGATGTCAGGAGAGCAGAAAACTTTGGTCTTGTTTCTGGCCTCCAGAGACAGGTTTCAGGCTCTCACATTACACACAATGCTGGTCGTGGGCATTTTGTCATTGCCTTTTGTTGTGTTGAGGAAATTCCATTTTATTCCTAGTGGTTAAATTTTTTTAATCATAAAAGCCTATTGGCTTTTGTCAAGTGTTTTTTCTACATTTGTTGAAATGGTTGTGTGGGTTTTCTCTTTTATTCTTTTAATGTGAATTATGTTGTCTGGTTCTCATTTGTGATATCAATCTAAAAATGCTGGTATAAATCTCCTTTGGTCATGGCATAGCATCATTTGTATATGTTGCTAGATTTAATTTGCTCTTGTTCCATTGAAGAGTCTGTTTTACTGTTTGGATTCATTTTTAGGTACTAAGGATTGGACTTGGGCCGTGAATGCCTGGTGTCTTAGTTAGGGTTTCTATTGCCGTGAATGCCTGGTGTCTTAGTTAGGGTTTCTATTGCTGTGAAGAAACACAATACTATGGCAGCTCTTGTAAAGGAAACACATCTGATTTGGGTGGTTTGCATTTTCAGAGGTTTAGTCCATTATCATCATTGTGCGGCATGGTGGCATACAGGCAGATATGGTGCTGGAGAAGGAACTGAGAATCCCCCACCTTGATGCACAGGCAACAGGAAGTGGTCTGAAACACTGGGTGTGGCTTGAGTATATATGAGATTTCAAAGCCTGTCTCCACAGTGACATACTTCCTCCAACAAGGCCATACCTACTCCAACAAAGCCACACCTTCTGACAGTGCCACATCCTTTGGGGGCAATTTTCTTTCAAACTACCACCTTCCATTCCCTGACCCCCAAAAGCTTGTAGCCATATTGTAATGCAAAAATGCATTCAGTCCAACTCCAAACGTCCCCATAGTCTATAAGAGTTTCAAAGAAAGTGAGGAAATACTGGACCAAGGAAGACCAAAAACCAGTTGGGCAAGCTCCAAACTCTGCATCTCCATGTCTGATGTCAAAGCGCTCTTCAGATCTCCAGCTTCTTTCAGTTCTGTTGAATGCAACACACTTCTTTCCCTTGGGCTGGTTCTACTCCCTTTTAGCAGCTTTCCTCAGCAGGTATCCCATGGCTCTGATATCTCCAACATCTTGGGGTCTCCAAGGCAATCCAGGCTTCAACTATACAGCTTCACACAGTGGTCTCTATAGGCTCCATTCAGGGACACCCCTGACATATGGCCTCAGCGGCTTTCCATAGTCACGGAGGAAGGTTCCATAACACCTTTCTTCTATCCTTGAAACCAGAACTATGTGGCTGAAGCTGCTAAGTTCTGCTGCTTACTGGGGCTGGAACATGGCCCCTTGTTCAATTACATCTTAACCAGCCTTCTGTTTTCAATAGTGTCCTTCACTACCTAAGCTTGGCTATTCTAGAACTTGCTCTGCAGTCCAGGCTGGCTTCAAACTCAGTGATCCACCAGCCTCTGCCTTCCCAGTGCTGGGATTAAAGGCCTTTACCACCACACCTGGCTCTAAGCTTTTCTTTAGTTCCTTTTCACAAGTTGAAAATTAACTGGGTGGAATTTTGCCCTGAGATTATCATTCTCTTTATTTCATTTCTTAATCTGTTCATCTCCTGGAACACAGGACTTAACTCCATTCCAGTTAACTCCACTCCTGATGTACATTTCTCCTCAAATTGTTCTACATTTTGTAATTTACTTTGCTCAGCTGTAGCAGGAATCTTAAAAAGTCTTATTAATTAAATCAAACCTGAGCCAGGTATTGGGGTGATTGCTGGAAGATTAGAGAAGCAGAACAAACCACAGCTACCTCACTTTGCCAATTCCTCAGCTGATCCTGGTTCCTCAGACTGGAAGCCTCTCAGTCCTCATCCAGAATGAATCTCAGCTGAACTGTGCTTCTCAAAGCCTAAAAGCTTAACCAGCCAAATGATTCTACTTTCTGGTCTTCACACCTTATATATCTCTCTGCATTCTGCCATCACTCCCTGGGATTAAAGGTGTGAGTCACCATGCTTGGCTGTATCCTTGAATAAATGGATTTCTGCCTCTGGAATGCTAGGATTAAAGGCGTGTGCCTATTCTCTATGTTTAATATTGTGGCTTTTCTGTCTCTGACCCCAGATAAGTTTATTACGGTGCACAATATTTTGGGGAACACAATACCACCACACTCAGCTTGCTCCTTTTCATTATCAATCTTCATTAGAGTTACCACTAATAACCACAGTGTCTATACTTGGCTTTTTTGAGATTTCTTCTGTCAATGGAATTAATCCAGAACTCTTCACTTTAGCCTCAGGCATACTCTTCAGACAAGGGCAAAAGGCAGTCATATTCCTCACCAAAATATCACAAGAATGGTGTCTAGGCAACAGACTCAAATTCTTTCCTCTGAAACATCTTGAGTCAGGCACCCACAGTTCAAATCATCCTCAGCATCACAGACTTCCATGCTTCTGCTAGTATAGCCCATTAAGTAGCACTTAAAGCATTCAACTGCCTTTCTAATCCACAGTCCAAGGTCCATATTTCTTGAAACAAAAGCTTGGTCAGGCCTATCACAGCAATCCCCTAGTCAGTGGTACCAACCTCTGTCTTAGGGTTTTTGTTGCTGTAAAGAGACACCAGGACCATGGCAATGTTTATAAAGGAAAACATTTAATTAAGTTGGCTTACATTTTCAGAGGTTTGTCCATTATCATCATTGTGCGAACTGATGGCATGCAGGCAGGCATGGTGCTGGAGAAGGAGCTGAGAATCCTATACCTTGACTTACAAGCAGTAGGAAGTGGTCTGAAACACTGGGCATGGCTTGAGCATATATGAGACCTCATAGCCCACCTCCACAGTGACACACTTCCTTCAGGGCCATACCTACTCCATCAAGGCCACACCTGCTAATAGTGCCACTGCCTCTGGAGGCCATTTTCTTTCAAACCACCACACCAGGTAAATAGTTTACCACTGAACTGTGTCCCCAGCCACTATTATTTGGATTCGAAAAGACCCTCAAAAGCTCACATGTGAAAAGCCTCACCTCTAGTCCAGAAGATTATTGAGAATTATTGGGTTGTGGATGCTCTGATCTTGAGGATGGATTAGTTGATTTATGCTTTGATAACTGAAGAGGCTCTGGTAGATAGTGGAAAATATAGGAGGTGATCCTCATTGGAGAAACTAGGTCATTAACAGCACTTTCTTTTCTTTTAAAAAATCATTTATTATTATAATATGTATTTGTGTCTGTGTGTGTATGAATGTGTATGTCAGTGTGTATCTGTGTGAGTATGTATGTATATGTGAGTTGTGTGTTTATATGCGTGTGTATGTTTTTATGTGTGTCAGTGTATATGTATTTGTGTGTGTGTGAGAGAGAGAGAGAGTGTGTGTACATGCTAATGCTGTTGGCAGGGATAGAAATCAGAAGACAATGCGGTAGATTTGGGTCTTTCTTTTCACTATTGTGTGTGCTCTGGGGGTCCACCTGTCAAGCTGGGTGACAAGTGCCTTTCCCTGCTGAGCTATCTCACTGGCTCTGGGATTCTGCCCTTGGAGGATACATTTTGACCCTGGCCCTTCTGGTTCTCTGGTTTTCCCAGCTGTCATGAGGTGAGCTGCTTGGCCCTGCCATGTACAGTGTGCCATACCACACAGGACCAGAAACAATGACTCCAAGCAACTGTAGATTGATTCCCCTAGAGCCCCGAGTCAAAGCAAACTTTCCCTCTTTTGTTTGACTTTGCTGGGTATTTTGACAGGATGGAAAGCAGACTAACACATTCAGTGCAGACAGAGGGTAAATTGTTGCTAACTGTGGCATAAGGGTGAATGATCTGGACACACTGTAATGTGACCAATTAGACTTTTAAGTATTTTACTTATTGTTGTTTATAACCAAGGTTATCCTGACCCCCATTGTTTTTTGTATTATTATTATTATTATTTTTTTGCCACATCTGTGATTAAACGCCTAATAGAAGTGGCTGAAGGGAGGAAGACCTTGATTTAGCACATAGTTTGAGAGGGTCTCAGTTCATCAAGGGTGTGCGCAGAAGGAGCCCATAGCTACGTCTCCATATGGTAAGGACCAAGTGTTAGAGCCAGAATCCAGTAGAACATTCAAGGACCCACTTCCAGCAACTCCAGTCAGGTTCCATGCCCTAAAGGTCTCACACCCTCCCAAAGCATCGCCACCAGCTGGGGACCATGTGCTCAAACACAGGAGCCTATGGAGGACACCTCACACGGAGGTGATGACATGCTTGTTTGTGATTATTTCATAACCTGCTTTGTACCAGCAGACCACAGAACCCAAGGCTATCCGGGTATGCTTACTCCATCATTGGCTTTTGCATTTTATTTATAGTTGATTCTGCCTCCCTTTCCCAGGCTGGTTCCTTGGTGTTTACCATCACAGAATTTCTTGCATATGTTTTCTACAAAGTGTCACTGCCCCTGGTACAGCAGTTAGTGGTCATGGGGGTTTGCTGAGTCCTGCATAGTGGCAGGGGCTATGCAAGCCAGGTCTTATGAGGGTGGGTGTATCATTTGGGAGCTTTCTAAGTTTAACATTAAGTATGAACCTATTTATTTAGGATGAACACACAAAATCACAACAAATTACTGAAAGCCCAGTGGTTAAGGGGCCGCTGAGATCTTTCAGTTGACTCCTGGGAGCAGCCTGCTTTGAAGAGCTTCCTGGTTCCTGACTTCCTCTTAACCTAGAACTCTACAGCCAACCACACTCATGGGGGAGCGTGGGTCCTGAAGCTTGAGGCCAGACTGGCTTTTTCCTTTGGTTAGATGTCTCAGAGTGTTTGTATTTGTGCCCCTTGTGGGTTGGAGTTCCCTTTCATTCCTAGCCAGCCGACATCTTTACATTTTTAATTTTGGAGAAGTCAAATTAAGTACTTGGGACTCAGTCAGAGAGAAATTTGATTTTGCATCCACGGATATATGTGAACTTGTCAGTATGTGTATTAGGGGGCGGGGTGGGAGGGGCATGGGGAGCAGAGCCCGCCTGCTTCCTGAGCAGGCCTTGCCCAAGTGCTTGCTGAATGTGGTTTTCCTCCCAGGCAGCAACTGGCTCAGAATAGTGCAGAGGGCTTACAGACTGAGGCCAGCAGCGGTTCCCAGGACTCAAGGGCTTTGTAGTAAGTACGGAGCTGGTCATCATTTAAGATGGGGTTGGAAAGTCTTGGGAGATGGCTCTGTCTGGGGAAGAGGTCGCCACTTACACAGCAGCACTGCCTTCTTCTGTTGTGCCTGGGGACTACAGGAGCAAACACTACATGCCTGCTTTGGGGGCTGAAAATGCATTTGAAACTCGTATGCTATCTTGGGAGGAGCCGTCTTCTTGTGAGTCATTTTTTTTTTTCATTGTGCAAAGTCAGGATGATTCATGCTGAAGCTACTGTATAGAATTCTTCAGAGAAGCCTTCTCCTTGGGTGCTAGTCACTAGAAATGCAGAGTGGTCTCCTCATAAGGATGGAGACTAGGCCTGCTTGGTGTGTTCTTTTGGTTGGGGTAGAAGTCTAAAGTCCTGTGGAGAAAAACCTCTAGCTAAGGTTCTTGGTCCTCAGAAGGATCTAGAGTTATTTCTCCTGGAGGACATCAGCATGTGGAGTGTGTGACCTTGCATCTAGCGGAGGGTAGATTCTATCCCAGTGCTCAACATCTGGGCCAGACTTTGTTCTGGGGTCTGAAATCCCAGATGGGAGAATTTCAAAGTAATGGCAGGGCAATGGTCATGGCTTTTCTAGGAACCTGTGTGTTCTGTGGTTTCTTCTGGGACTCTCTTCCCAGACCCCGCAGAAGGCTGTCAATACTTTGTTATATCTTACAAAGGAGCCTGGGTTTCTATTCTTAGTTTCTAATCTGTTTTCTGGGCTTTGGGTTTTGATTTTCTTTTCCGGTTGACTCTTAACTTTTTATTGGAATGATTTAGTTCAGTAATTGGAGGAGTTCATATTGTAAGTTGCAAAATGGATCCATCCTCCCTTTCAGAATGCAAAGGTGAAGGGTGTATCTCTGCAGCCTCTGGGGCTCCTTTTGTCCCAGTGGAGTTCCATCATTCTCTACATTCCCTATGCCACATAGGGGACTTTATTGTTTGTTTGTTGTTTCGAGACAGGGTTTCTCTGTGTAGTTTTGGTGTCTGTCCTGGAGCTTGCTCTGTAGACCAGGCTGGCCTCGAACTCCAGAGATCCGCCTGCCTCTGCCTCCCGAGTGCTGGGATTAAAGGCGTGTGCCACCGCTGCTCAGCCAAGGATCTTTTTTTAGAGTAGCTGGGTTGCACTTTCCAGGACCTTCCCATTGCTAAGCAAGTTACTGCCAAGTGCCATCTAGACAGAAACCCCTAAAGGCAGAGGAGAATGCAAAATGAGCCGTGCTCGGCTTTCATTTGAAACTCCGGAATTGGAAATGAACTCTTGCATATAAGCCATCTTTTTTTAAAAAACTCATTTCAGTTTTATTTTTCAAATGTTAAATGACAAAAGTGACGTTCTGGAGCTCTCACCCTGGAGCAGGCAACGTTCTCCTGTGCTTTGCAAGCACCATTCCAGCCCTTCACTGCTCACAGTCGCTCCCGAGGTAGCTAGCTTTACTTCACACCTGATCGGGCAGAGGCACAGCAAGGTCAGGCAGCCGGACAGACAGGTGATGGCGCAGGCAAAATGGGAAGCCTTGTCTTGACTTCCTGGTCCAGAGCTACGCTCTGATACAACAGTTAGCAAATGGAAGTTAGCAAGAACAGTGACTTGCCCACACCCCAAGTCAACTGTGAATGTCTCAGTATTTCTGCTTGTAAGTGAGCCTAAGAGTATTTCAGTGTGGTGTGCTCTGACAGTTGTTTTAAATAAGGCATAACATCCTGTTGTATGATCACCCACTAAATTAACTAGTCTGTTTCTAAAAATTAGGTTAAAAAAAGAAGGCGGGTGTGGTGACTCGTGCCTTTGACCTTAGCACTCAGAAAGCAGAGGCAGGTAGATCGCTGTGAGTTCTAGGCCAGCCAGGACTACATAGTGAGACTCTGTTTCAATAGTCAATCAGTTAACTGGAAAAATAAAAAAACTTTAAAACTAAAAAGGAGGTTGCTTTGCTTCTCCTCTCTCTTCCCTCCGTCTTCCTCCGCTCCACCCTGCCTTTTCCCCTCCCCCTTCTTTTCTTCATTCCTTCCGTTTCTTGCATTATAAATAACACTTCGGTGACTCTCTTTGGTCAAAGAATGTTTCCCATGTTTATGGGTTATATCTGAAAACTTGACAGTGTGGGATCACTGGGTCAAAGGGTGTGAACACGTCGTGTATGTCACAGGGCCTGAACACAGAGCCTAGCATGAAGCGTATGCTGTACCCCTGAGCTGCTCCAGACCTGGTGTGAGCCTTTTCCATAGGTGCTTCTGGGTTACTTTCTACCCACTGTGTGTGAGCATTCTGGTTTAATCTCATCTATTTGCCACCATGGAGATAACAAGGTGTGAGGCTGACCACCTCCATTCTCACATGCTTGTTTGGACGGTGTTTTAAGGTCTGCACCCATCTTGTCTCTGCTGATTTTCATGAGGTTTTAGTGGACTATATGTGATGTTGATCTTGAATGTCAACTTGATCCGACCAAGGATGCCTAAGAGGTTCATAAAGCATACTCCAGACGTTCTGTGAGGACATTCCCACAGATGACTAGATGAGGATTCAGACTTAACCAATGCCTTCATCCACCAGTAGATCCAGAATTGAGGAGACTTTGGCTTTGGTGGGAGCGTGGGAAGTAGGTCTGGTTGGAGGACCACAGCCCTGAGGTGTGCCTCTCACTCCGGGGCTCTTTCTTGTCACCCTTGCTCTGATTCCTTCATGAGAGGAGCACACACCCCCTCCCACCCCCAACCCAGTCTGAAACTTGCAAAGCCATGAGTGCAAAGAGAGGCCTTACTTCCTTAGGCTGTTTCTGTCAGGTGGTCGTCACAGCATGACGTCTGTCATGTTTTTTGCCAGTTACTTTCTCCAGCTCATTGTTAAGCTTCTAAAGGTTTTTCATGGATCTGGAGAGATGCCAAGTGGTGAAGAGCACTTCTTGCCTCTGCGGAGGGCTCTGTTTCAGTTCCTAACACACACTCCAGGTAGCTCACAACCGCTGAGAACAGCAGTTCCATGGTATTTGATACCTCCTTGCAGGCACCAGCACCCAAGTATATACACCCACCTGCCTACACACAGATGCATAATCCAAATAAAATAAATCTTAAAAATTGAATTTGGGTGGGGATTTAGCTCAGTGGTAGAGCGCTTGCTTAGCAAGTGCAAAGGCTCTGGGTTCGATCCTTAGCTCAAAAAAAAAATTGAATTTGGAAGGCCAGGTGGTGGTGGTGGTGGTGGTGGTGGTGGTGGTGGTGGTGGTGGTGCATGCTTTTAATCTCAACACTTGGGAAGGCAGAGGCAGGCAGACCTCTAAGTTAGAGGCCAACCTGGTCTACAGAGTGAGTTTCAGGACAGCCAGGGACTATACAGAGAGACCCTGTCTCAAATAACCAAAGGGGTAAAAAAATGAATTTGGTAGATGCTTGCTTAGCCATATACAAGACCCTGGGTTTAATCCCTACAACCCCTAAAATAAATAGTAAATAAATAAAATAAAAATGAATTACTGGAAAAACATGGGGCCATTTAGTATTTTTTCCACAGTTGAATCTGTCCTACTTTTTTTTTTCTCTGAGTCTTCTCCTTTATGGGATTTATTTCCTTCTAGCATTTACTCTGCTGGTTGATGTGGATGGTGGATTTAAGTGACATTTAAAAATAACACTAAACTGTTTTTCTAGTATCATTTGTAAGGAACCCCATGCTCTCTGATATATTTTTGAAGTTTTTGTATCTGTGTATATGTGGGGGAGGGGTTGTGCATGTGAGTTCAGTGTCTGCAGAGGTCAGAAAGGGGTGTTCGCATCTCCTGAAGCTGGGGTTACAAGTGGTAGTGAGTTGTCTGTCTCTCCAGCTCCACTTTTTATTATTTCATAATCTTTTTTGGTTGGTTTTGTTTTTTTGAGACAGGGTTTCTCTGTGTATCCCTGGCTGTCATGGAACTTGTTCTGCAGACCATCATGGCCTCAAACTCAGAGATTCACTTGCCTCTGCCTCACGAGTTCTGGATTTCATAATCAATTTTTATGTCTTCAACATTTTCCATTGTAAGATTTGGGATAATCTGGTGGGGGGAGGGAAGGTGAGGTGAGGTGTATTTCTGTCTCATTAGCACATCATGGTAATTTATTCTTTTGTGACATATAGGGAGAGTGGAATGTGTAAAGTAGCTGTCAAAAGAAGAAACTAGATAAGGTGGTTTTGGGAGGTGAAGAAATAAAAACTACACTTTCAAGCACACACAGAAAGTGTCTGGTGTGTGTAGATGTATAGAGAGTATGTAAAGTGTAAATATATGTATTTTGTATGCAAAAATGTACATTGTATGTGTTTTATAGAATCAAATGTGTAGTCCTTTTGGCTTAAGAAAACCTTTCCTGTAATCTGGAGACTCCACAGGATAGGAGCTGCTGCCCCACCCACGAAGACAGGCTAGTGGCTGGTAGAGAGAAGCATGTGGGGTACACTTGCCACAAAGACTGTTGTATAATGAAGAATTCCCATGTATCAGAAAAAAAATAAGCTAGAAAATTGGGAAAGGTTCTAAACAGGTGATTCCTGGAAAAATACAGGAGGCCGATAAGTACACGATATTCAGTCTCATAGTCACGGTGGGTGTGCACATGCGATGCAATGCCATTTGGCAAAACACTAACAACAGGAGTCACACCAATGACAAGAACATATGGAAGCGAAGATTAGCAATCTTAATGCACAGGAACAAAAATGAGTGAAGTGTTTGTATTTGACAAATTTACAAAATAGATCAAAATGTAAAATATGCGTAATGCACACCCTTGCTTTATCTTAGGAAATACCATGGACTTCTTGATTTGTCTTAGAAAATACCATGGTGGCACAGGCCTTTAATCCCAGCACTCTGGAGCAGCAGGCAGATATCTGAGGTCAAGGACAGCCTGGTCTACATAGTGAGTTCCCAAATAGTCATAGCTACATAGTGAGACCCGTCTCAAAAAGAGTAAGACAAGACCATACATTGTGTGTGTGTGTGTGTGTGTGTGTGTGTGTGTGTGTGTGTGTGTGTGTGTGTGGCATAGACATCTGGAGGTCACAGGTTAACATCAAGTATTTTCCTCAGCAGCGACAGGGTCTGCCACTGCACATGGAACTCACTGATTCGGCTAGCCTAGATAGCCAGAAAGCCCCAGAGGGTGGCGTGTCTCCACATCCCCAGCACTGGGATTCCAGGCACATGGCACCATGCCTGGGAGCTGGGATTTGAACTCAGATCCCCATGTTTGCATGGCAAGCGCTTTACTAGCTAGGCATCTTCCTACTCAAGAGTGTACATTTTAAAGTAAGGATATACAGTGTGATCAAATTGATGTTTAAATTCTTATTGTTGTGTTAAGAAACATAATTATTTTATATATACATACAAACTCATTGTAAAAAGCACTAGGTGTGTGATACCAAGCTGTGTGGTTAAAAAAAAAAAGGGGGGATGTAGCCCCAGGGCAAGGCCTGTTTCTCTTTGGAGTAGATATACTTCAGTGTTAGAATTTCTTGTGAGTCTATGTTTGTATATTCATGTAACATAAATAGATAATCAGGAAATGTCTCAGACCTACAGGCGAGAAGATTCTTGGGAACAGGATCCCAGATGTAGAGTTGGGAAAGTAGATGACATATTTTAACAGCAATGAGTATTTGGGAGGCAGCAGAAGCCTGAATTAGGTTTTAGAAGAAGAGGCAAGGAACTTGTTGAGAAAGCTGAACACCAAGTACTGGAGGAAATATTGCTGGACTGATGCATGCTGGTCTCTTCCCTGCTCTGTCCCTGTTCTCAGGGTTAATATGGTGACTACCTACTGAGCTCAGTGGCACCCCCAGAGTCACTGTGTTCTTTATCTGGACTGATGCATGCTGGTCCCTTCCCTGCTCTGTCCCTGTTCTCAGGGTTAATGTGGTGACTACCTACTGAGCTCAGTGGCACCCCCAGAGTCACGGTGTTCTTTATCTCGTTGTTTCAAAGCTGCCCGGCCAAGGTTCAAAATAACCTTTCATCCAATTTCTTAATCTGTGTTCTGTTGCTATAGCAGAAAGGACACTGAGTACTTTATATGTTAAAACGTAGTTCTTAGCTCATCGTTTGGGAGGCAAAGTACAAGATGTGCAGCCCTCTGTGTTCAGCCTCTGCCGAGGGCTTTCAGATTACAGTGTGGTAGACAGCATCGCGGAGGGAGCTGGTACAGCCCCAGGAGGGCTATGTCATTGCTTCTAGAGGTGGCACCTCCAGCCACCTAGCTGTCTCCCATCAGGCCCTACTTTCTAAAATTTTTGTTTTAAGATCCCTTCTTCCCTCCCTCTCTCTCATCTTTCCTTCCTTTCCTCCTCCTGTCCATCCATCTATCCCTCCATCCATCCATCTTTCTTTCTTTGGTTTTTTTGTTTTTGTTTTTTTTAGACAGGGTTTCACTGTTGTAGCCCTGGCTGGCCTGGAACTCACTTGTAGACCAGTCTGGCCTTGAACTCACATAGGCCCAACTACCTCTGCTTCTCTAGTGTTAGGATTAAAGCCCTGGTCCCCAGCCTGCCTTAATTCTCTAAACAAACGACTGTGTATTGAGTCCAATGTGTGTGGCTTACACACTCCTGTGTGGGGCCATTCACTGGATCATAGTCAACACATCAGAGGCTATACCCTTAAGAAAACTGAGTCTCCTTCCCTTGGAAGTCACCAGCTGTCTAGATGACTCCACACTGGGGTGGGTTATGCACCCCTCCCCCTCCATGCTCCAATGTTGACTGGCTTGATCTCATGCTGGTCTGGTGTAGGCACCACAGCTGCCATGAACTCATCCAGAAGACACAGCTCTGCTTTGGTCTTCCCTAATCTCTGGCTCTTAGGGTCTTCCCACTCCTCTTCTGTGTGATCTATCTGTGGATGAGCACTTCCCTGACACTTATTCTGTACATTTTGGTCAGTTGTGAGCTTCTGCATTAACTGCTATCCACCACACAAAGAAACCTCTCTGATGAGGCCTGTGTTAATATGGAGATCTAAGTCTGGAGGGCAGTTGGATACTGTGTCCGTTGAGCAGGAGGATTGTAGTAGACTCACTCCTGACAGACCCTGCTTCTTAAAGGATCCCCCAACTCAATGCCATCACACTGGGGGCCGAGCTTCTAGCACACAGACCTTTGAAGGATGCTTGCAAACTGTAGCATCTAGTTAAATACCCAGCAGACATCAGTACCTAAGCAGAAGCAGGCAGCAGCATGCCCCTGGAGGTAAGGATGTGCCAGAGATGCCAACCGGCGGGGTCTAGGCCGTGATGAAGAAGAGACATACACACGGAAGAGTCATGTCACTGACTGTGAGTGTAGCTATGAAGCCGCCCTGAGGATGCGAGGGGGTCCTTTGGATACTGAGCCAGGAGGGACTTAAGACTGTGGCTATTCTGGGAAGCACCTGCAGAGTGTCTGTATCTTTGTTGGGCACCCTCCTTGGCCAACATCCCGTCCCTTTCACCCCGTGCCAATTCCGTCATCACTCTGGTCCTTCCTGCTTTGTCTTTTTTCTGCTCCCACCTCAACATTTTTTTTTTTCTCCAGCATTACAGAATTTAGTCATCAATTCCTTTTCTCATAGTCCTTGCCGTCACCAGCCACCAAGACTTCTGCAATTCCCCCAAACCAGCTTACATTATAAACAGACGGAAACGCCAAATGACTGGGTAAGAAACCTGGAGAGTGAAATGAAGCCAAGTATAACAATTAAGATTTAAAACGCCCTGTTGGGAAGGCTAGCGGCGGGGTGGGTTTGGTCACAGAGACCGCTGTTTATAGGGAGGAAGGAAATGTATCAACAAGCAGAAACTGATTGTGCTGTCAGTACGAAGGCTGCTGGAGCGATGAGGGAGAGGAGAGAGAGACTTGGGGACACGGATTGATTTTGGGTAATTCTGACAGTGCATGAGGTAAGTCAGTAATGCCTTACAACTTGGGGAGCAGGGGTCCCCCGAGGCAGGTCTGTGTGGAAGCCATACCTGGTTACTGTGGTAACGGCCTCCTCACGAGAAGAACTGCAAGGGCCTGAAATAGGCAGCTCTGCTTCAGAAGAATGAGCCACAGGTGGCCTTTCCCACCTCCCCTAGGGGAAGTGAACAGAGGGGCTGGAGAGGGGAAGGAAAGGCAGGTGAAAGGATGGGGTCCTGGGAGATGCTTGTAGGTTATAAGGAAGTGTCCACTGAGTCTAGCATTGTGAGGACGGACCTCTAGGGTACTCAGGCCTCCAAGGAACTGTGGTCAGTCTCTCTTTCTGATGAGGTCAAGTAAATCCTTCTGGCTTTATATGGTACACGGAGCCTTGGTGGAGAATGACCCTCCATGGAGAAATGCTGTACAGCAGCTTTGGTGAACCAGCTTGTGCTGGTGTATGATTTGATGGTCTCGGAGACTGTTCCTGAGGAGGGCTGTGTCTGCCTGGCACACAGGTCAGATGATGTGGTCAGCATGCCCCACCCCCAGGTCCACCGGCAGCACTGAGTCCCACTTGCTGGCTTCCCTCCTCTGGCTTTGATGTTTCCTTGTCTAATGCTGTTTAAACCGCCGCCCCCCCTGCCCCGCTGCCCACATGCCACCACTACAATGTCACCAGAGGCTTCCCCTCCTGATTTGGGCAGGTCTCTTCTTGGCTGAAACCGTTTTTTTGCAATCTGTATTTTCTGTTCCCTCTATTGGACCATGAACCCAGGTGGGAGGGGTGGGGCTGATTGTGCCTGCCCTTGTGCCATGCTGCCTGCTACAGTGTCTGAGGTACATGAGCTAGTCCCAGAATGCGTGCTAAACAGGTGAAAGAATGAAGCCGTCCAGCACAGGAAATGGTAGGAGCCGATTCGCCTTGATCTGACTCCCATCTCTTAGGATGCATGACCTGGGTTCTGGAGATTCAAACTCAGATTTTCACACTTGCACAGCAAGCGATTTATCCACTGAGCCATCTATCCAGCACTGAGTGTTTTAAAATAGAACTACTGGCTGTGTGTGTGTGTGTGTGTGTGTGTGTGTGTGTGTGTGTGTGTGTATTTTTTTCCTTTGAGATGGGTTTTCTCTATATAGCCCTGACTGTCCTGGAACTCACTATGTAGAGCAGGCTAGCCTCAAACTTACAGAGATATTCCTGTCTCTGCCTCTCAAGTATATGTTCTTTTGAGAAATATTTCTTCAGGTATTTTGCACATTGTTTAATCAGATTATTTGGTGTTCGTTTTGATGTTGAATTGAGTTCTTTGTGTATTCTGGACATTAATGCCTTCTTGGATTATTTTATGTTCAATATCGTTTTCAAATACTTTCTCCTGTGCTGTATCTTGTCTTTTTACTTTTTTAAAAAAAGATTTATTTATTTATTTATTTATTTATTTATTTATTAGTGTGCATTGGTGTTTGCCTGTATATACTCTGTATGAAGGTATTGGATCCCCTGGAACTGAAGTTACAGACAGTTGTGAGCCACCATGTAGATGCTGGGAATTGAACCTGGGTCCAGTGCTCTTAACCACTGGGCCATCTCTCCAGCCCCTGTCTCTTTGCTTTTGATTGTCATATTTTTAGTTTGTTCTTTCTTATCAACTGGTATGGTGGTAGATATTGAACCATGGGCTTTAGAAATGCTTTTTTCCCCTACCACTGAGAAATTTCATTTCATTTCATTCTTTTTTATTGTAGTAGTCCATTGTGTGGATATGCCAGTCTCTCCCTCTACCTACCACTGAAGGGTAACATGGTTATTTCTTGGGTTTGATGATGGGAATCAAGCTTCTTTGGATGTCAGCGTTGCCAAGGACATTTGTTTAAATGAAAGTTTTATTTCTCTAAGTCAGCACCAAGGAGTGGATTCCTGGATTTAATGTCAGAGTATAGTTTTTACAGAACAACTTTATTGTTTTTCAGAAGTGCTCTCCCTTTCCACGGGCGGCAGATCAGGGGCCGTGGTGGCTCCATAGCTTTGCCAGCGCTTGATTATCTTTTTCCTTTTGATTTTTTCTGCTTTTGCTGTTCTAATAGCTGCATTATGGTAGTGTCAGTTTGCACCTTCCCACAATTCATGTTTGCTCTTGAATGTGACTTCCTCCATTTCAGTTTAGGATGATGAGCGCTTGTCCCCAGCCCCACTGCCTTACCCTTTCTTGATGACTAGTGGCAGTCAGCATCTTTTTATGTCCATTTGCCATTCAGATATGTTTGTCACTGGCCATCCATAGTGGTGTACACCTCTAATTCCAACACTCTGGAGACAGAGGCAGGAGGATCTCTGTGAGTTCGAGGCCAGCCTGGTCTACATACAGATTGAGTTCCAGGACAGCCAGGGCTTCACAGAAAGACCCTGTCTCAAATACAAAAAAGCTAAACAACCAGACAACCCCCAAACCAGATATGTTCGTTGCTGAAGTGCTTGTTTACATTTTGATCGTGTTTTCTTGAACTGTGAGTGTTGCCCTTATTCTTACAGCTTTTAGTTTTTATAATTGAGTCTCTTGGGTTCTTTGCAAACCTAAAACTCAAGTCCTTTCCAGGTCTGTGTTTTCTTGTTGGGTGGATTTTAGTCTCTTGGCAGCATCTTTCGAAGAACAGAACTTTGTATTTGATAAATTCCAATCTGTAAGGGTTTTTGTTTTAGTTTTTTGGTATTTTGAGACAGGGTCTCATGTAGTCCAGGCTGGCCTCACTATGTGGCCAGTCTAACCTTGAACTCCTGGTCCTCCTCGTCTCCACCATCAGGACACTAGGAGGGTCCTAGATTTTATTTTACCTTAGATCAAAGGAACCTTTATCTCACTCGTGGTCACAAAGATTTCTTTCCTCTTGTTCTCTCAGATATTTTCTGGTCTTATACTTCACATTTTAGTCTGTGATCCATCTTTAAAATGTACTGTGGAGCAGAAGCTGGGCCCAGGCTGCACCACCAAAGAGGCCTTCCCTCTAGGGCATCTGGGCCATGGGTGGGGACCTTCCTGAGGTGAAGTGAGGCCTGGGAGCTTGGGAGCTTGGGAGCAGGGTGCTGTTAGGACTGGCTGTCCCCAGAGAAGGGAGTTAGGAAGAAAGGATGCAGGGAAGGGAAACCTGGTGTTCTAGGGTTTAAGTGGCCTTAGGGAGGCCAGGGTCTGAGTGATGGTGACCCTGCAACTGTTGTGCCTGGGGTCTGTGTGCCAGGTGCAGTGGACAGAAGGGAACCAGGGCCACATATAGAACACTCAGTGTCCCCTATTCTGAAATGAAGAAGAGCTGGGTGACTCATTGAAGATTAGATGTGACCCTATCATAACAAGCCCACCCTCAGGAAAGAGGGCTGTGACATAACTGTCTGTGTCCCGCCACTCTGGGCACAGATTGAGCAGCTGATTGCTATACTTGCTATCCCTGTAGTTACTTTTGGGGACTGGGCAAAGAGGGGGTTGCAACCAGGTAATCCCAGGAGCAGTTGGCAAAATTATCCCTCCGCATGTGGGTTTTCTGTGTATTTAAAACATAATCTGAGAAGCATTTGATGCTGAGATGGGGCATATTGCAGGCACTGAATGCATTAACCCTGCAAAGCACAGCAACTGCTTTCATGAGCCAGCTGGCACTCCAGGAAGATCGCTAAAGCCCGTGGGTTAGAAAAAAGAAATTCAGGAATGCGAGAACAAAAAAGAAATAGCTGTGTTGCTGATTTCACTTAATCCGGCAACAATAAAGAAATCCAGGACTTGCAGTGCTCTGAGCAGCGGTAGCCACCCACAGCCCTGTGTGTGTGTGTGTGTGTGTGTGTGTGTGTGTGTGTGTGCGTGTGCGCGCGCTAGACTTTCACGGTTCACCAGGGAATGGTGGGTGTCCTCGACACTTGGGGCACCATGGTGACGATGTAGCTGCAAATGAGGTCCCATGATCCTCCATGTCTGTAGAAACTTCGGCTATATTCTGCCTTCCCCTGCTGTTCAAGGTTGATCCCAGGAGTGATGTTAATTACCACCCAGGCTCCATGTGGCTTCTGTTCCAGCCAGCACACTTTCTGGAGTGGATGCTGTTTTCGTGACCACTGTACCCAAGGTCTATGCCGTTCACAGTCCTACAGGCATCTATCTCCACGGCTTTGGGGACCACAGATGGGAGCCAGCCCCTGGCATGTTACCTCCACCACCTGGGCAGTGCCACTCACTGTTGCTGAAATGCTCCTTTGTAGCGTCAAGGTGTTGGAGCCAAGTTGTCAAGGAGCCCCAGCAGGCCTAGGGAGTATGGCACTGACTCTCTTGAGGAAAGAGCTCTTTCAGTATCTGGCAACCCAGTTCCTACCTCCCTTTCTCATCCTAGCCTGATAGTGCTCCCAAGAAGCCTTGCAGCCTCACATGGACAGACAGATTCCTTGACAACTGGGCCACAGCATTCCATGTGGTGGGCGTTCAGTTGAGACCCTCTATGGTGAGAGCTCTTCAAGCTTACAGGACCTTGGGCTGCTTTGCCAAATACAGAAATGCCATTGAAGATTCTTCCCCACTTGATAGGAGGCCTTCATGAATGGGTCCGACACTGTAGGACTCTGAAGGCATCATGTCAAAGAAATGGTCGTCCTGGAGCAGGAGGCAAGAGGACCTGAAGACCAGTCTCGTCCTTTTCTCTTACACTTCTGACTTTCACCTTGCTCAGCATGTACTTTATTCATTTGCATATCTCCTCCTGATGCCTAGCCTTGCATGAGCTTAGATGTGTGGATACATGTGCACAAAGTCATCAGTCGAGTTAGCTTGGGCCTTTGTTCAGCGAACCCCCTCCTTGGCGTTCTCTGCCTGCATTTGATGTAAGGTAAGGATGAGTGGGGAGGGTAGCGGAGCTGAGTATGTATGTCCCTTCCAGGGGAAGAGAAGGTAGTCGTGGTTAAAGTATCAGACTAAATGAGCCATCTGAGGATGTCTCATCGTGTGACCTGTGGAGCTTATTTCTCCATAGCATGCTCCCTCCATGATGACAAGTTGACCTCAGCTCTCTGAATCTGAAGAGGTTATAGCTGGGTATACTGGTGCATGACTACAATCCCAGCATGCCAAAGGCAGGAAGACATCTGTCTGTCTGTCTGTCTGTCTCTGCATCCATCGACAGTCTCACTAGATAGCCCTGGCTGACTTGAAATTCAGAGATTTCCCTTGCTTCCTTAGTGCTGGGAATAAAGGCGTGGGGCCACCACGCCCTGAGAAGACAGTGGTTTTGAGGTCGGTATTGGGTTCCAGCAACAACACAGTGTGGGTATGGGTGGAGTGCTTCTACAGTGCCCTCCTTCCCTTAACTCTGAAGGCAGTCTTGATGAACTCTCTTGTGATCTTCATATGCAATATATTTTTGCAATATAGTCAGCATGGGGCAGGCACGTGGCATGAGGCCTGCCCATTCTGGGTTTGTGGGACTGGTGTGGTTTTCTCTACGGATGTCTTCCTGTGGTCAGAGAGGCGGTGGGGAAAGACGAAAGCAGTGGATGTGTGATGCTGTGGCACGCTGTGGCATGTGTGAAGTCGGCTGCTATGGGAAGGCCACGGAACTTCTCAAGTTGTACAGCATTGATGCTCTGCAGGAGGCAGGTGAGGCCTGTCGGCTCAGTCTTTTTGAGGATACCCAACTGTGTTCTAACCATGCTAAACATGTAGCAATCATTCCAGAACATATCCAGCCAGCATGCTGCATACACATGCTTAAGAATCCACTATGGCCGGGCGGTGGTGGCACACGCCTTTAATCCCAGCACTCAGGAGGCAGAGGCAGGTGGATCTCTGTGAGTTTGAGGCCAGCCTGGGCTACCAAGTGAGTTCCAGGAAAGGCGCAAAGCTACACAGAGAAACCCTGGATCTACTATGAGGGGAAGCATTGCATTCTGAAAAAAAAAAAAAAAATCTTTGCCCCTTCTTCCTGTTTCCAATACTTCTGAGTGTTACATATTTTTTTCATGGGGTCAAAAGGTGCCTAAGTATACAATTGTGAGCAGGAGCGTAAGGGGCAGGGGTCAGGTACTGGCAGTTTTTCTGTTTTCCTCTTTGTGTTAAATTTTAATATATGTGTGGGATGTAAATAAAGGATTAATACAAGTCAGAATGTTTCAATAAATGCATTTCAATAGTTCAGCATTGTAACAGTTATAAATAAACCTGGCAAAAATTTTCTAGACAATGCCAGCATTTTAAATTTGAATTTAAAAAAATTACTAGCTGGGCTGTGGTGGTGCATGCCTTTAATCCCAGCACTCGGGAGGCAGAGGCAGGTGGATCTCTGTGAGTTCAAGGCCAGCCTGGTCTACAGAGCAAGACCCAGGATAGGCACCAAAACTACACAGAGAAACCTTGTCTTGAAAAACAAACAAACAAACAAAAAAACCCAAAAAAAATTACTAAATTTCTTTTTTCTTTTCTTTTCCATTCCCCCCCTCTTCCTTCCTTCCTTTTTTTCTTTTTTTCTTTTTTTCTTTTTTTGAGGCAGGGTCTTGATATGTAACTCTGGCTGTTCTAGAATTCTCTCTGTAGACTAGGCTGGCCTCAAACTCACAGAGATCCATCTGCCTCTCCTTCCCCGAGTGTTGAGATGAAAGGTGTGCACCACCAAGCCTGGCTACAAGTAATTTCTTATTGATGGAAAAAGAAAAAAAAAAACCAACAGTGGATGTGGTGAGGGCAGGTGGCCTTGCCCCTCCTAGGTGGGGGGCTCTTGTCACAGAGGGTCTACATTCAGCGGCACAGTGGGCAAGGTCTGTCCCCTCACTCTTGAGTGTCAATAGTTCAGGTGGAGGTGGAGGGCACAGGGTTTTTCTGGGTGGGGCAGTGTGCCTCGAAGTGCTTGCATTGTTTCTAAGAGGAAACACTGCAAACTGAGACAGAATTGGCCTGTTGTCTCAGACGCCGTGCCTCTTGACCCAGTTTACACAGGGGTCTCAGGGACGAAGAAAAGTGTGGATTCAGTACCCAGACTTACAGTATCCAGGATACCAGTTCCTGCAGCCAGGCCTGAGAACCTGAGTTCAGTTCCTGGGATCCACACGATGAAAGAATAGATCGCTGCAAGCTGTCCTCCGACCTCAATGCATGCACTGTGGCCTGTCCTTTCACCAACAGATAAAAATGTAATTTCAAAAAGAACTTTAAAAACCCCATAAACTGTAAATTGTTGAAATGATAAGGAACCGTGGGTTATTTTTAGAGATTTGGCACTGACTCACTTTAGGAACCACTTTCTTTAAGTATTTTTCTTACCTCTGTGTGTGCGTTGTGGGAGGCTGTGTGTGTGTTGCAGACTGTGGTGTACCTTTGAAGGTTGAAGGATGACTGTGGGAGTTGGTTCTTCCCTTCCATCATGTGGGATCTGGGGATGAAATTCAGGTGGTCTGTCTTGATGGTGGGAGGTGTCCTCACCCTTTGAGCCATCTTACCAATAATGAGTTAATGGAATTAAGTTTTATGATGTACACAGATGTGTATCCACGTGGATATTACTGCTGCTAATGGTACAAGAACACCAGATCTTTAGCAGCAACGTTCTACTTCAGAGAGCAGTTTGGGCCTTCTTCTGGGTGGTTGTCTGGAGACTTTCCTAAGTCTTTCAGAAGAAGCTTGCTAGTGCTTTCTAGTTCTGCTTTGTACTTACCTGCTAATTCAGCACAGGGAGCAGCAGGCCCAGGGGAGCAGCAGGCACAGGGGGAGCAGCAGGCACAGGGGGAGAAGCAGGTCCAGGGGGAGCAGCAGACACAGGGGGAGAAGCAGACACAGAGTTCACTGGGAGAGAGCAGATGTCTCAAGGAACTAAATCAACTTGTTTGGCTGAAATGGAGTGAGCAGGTGCTATCTAGCATTGGGGTCAAGATAGAGAACTGGACATGGCCTAAGACAGTGGGGGTCATGACACAGGGCTTGGCTTTTTATTCCAAATGCAATGAAAAGTGAGAGACTAGCATGTTCTGTGTAGGGTATGACACAATGCAATTTGTGTGTGTGTGTGTGTGTGTGTGTGTGTGTGTGTGTGTGTGTGTGTGTGTGTGTGTCTTTGCTAGGGCTTGGACCCAGGGTCTTGGGTGTAAATTGTAAACATGCACTCTATTGCTGAACAACAGCCCCAGCCCCCCTGTGAGCTAGGTTTTCCATTACTGTCACAAAAACACCTGAGATAAACAATTTAAGAGACTATGCTGGGTAATTTTATGTCAACTTGACACAGGCTAGAGTCATCTGAGAGGAGGGGGCCCATAGGATTGGGCTGAAGGCCAGGTGGTGGTAATGGTGGTGGTGGTGGTGGTGGTGGTAATGGTGGTGGTGGTGGTGGTGGTAGTGGTAATGGTGGTGGTGGTGGTGGTGGTGGTGGTGGTGGTGGTGGTGGTGGTGGTAGTGGTGGTGGTAGTGGTAGCACACGCTCCCAGCACTCGGGAGGCAGAAGCAGGCCGCCTCTGTGAGTTGAAGACCAGCATGGTCTACAGAGTGAGTTCCAGGACGGCCAAAGCTACACAGAGAAACCCTGTCTCCAAAAAACAACCCTTCCCAAGCCAAAAGATTGGGCTGCAGCCAAGCCTGTAGGACATTTTCTTTACTAGTGATTGATGTGGAAGGGCCCAGCCTATTGTAGATGGGGCCACCCCTGAGCTGGTAGTCCTGACTTCTATAAGAAAGCAGGCTGAGCAAGCCATAAGGAGAGAGCCCATAAGCAGCAACCCTCCATAGCCTCTGCATCAATCAGCTCCTTCCTCCGGGTCCCTGGTCTGTTTGAGTTCCCGCCCTGACTTGAAAGCCTCTGTAATGGACAGTCACCTGGGGGTGTAAGCTGAAATAAACTCTTTCCTCCCCAAGTTGCCTTGGTCATGGTGTCCCTGCATTAGTGACCCTGACTAGGACAGAGAGGGAAGGCTTATTTTGGGTCCTAGCGTCAGGGATTCCAGGCATGGTTGGTTGGCTAAATTGCTTTGGCAGAGCACCGTAGTGCTAGGAGTGTGTGTCAGAGGAGGCACCGGCACTTGCTGGCTTCCTTTTGCCACGCCTGTCCCATCAGACTCCCAGCCTATCTGATGGTGCCACCCACTCAGAATGTTCCCCCCATTTGTGTTCCCACATGCGCCTAATGTCTGGAAATGCCCTAACAAATAAAAATGCCCCTTAGTTACCCAGTATAAGGAGGTTTTGTTCCCTTTTAGCACTGCTGGGGCTCGAACCAGGGCCTCATACATGCCAGGCAAGCACTCTACACCCGAGCTGCACCCCCAGCCCCATGAGGTATTGTGTTGTAATGCCTGGAATGAACTAAGAAGGCCAGTGAGCAGGAACAGCGGCCCAGGATTAGGTGCACAGTAGAAGGTGGCACGGCCTGGCCAGCCTCAGGGAGTTAGCCTTTTTACTCCTTAGTTCTGATGTGCCAACTGCAGCTGTTGGCTCCCTGGCAAGGGACACGAGAGATAGTAAAAGGAAATGTGGCTCATTGTGCTGGCGCATGGTGTTGATAAAGACCGGCTTAAAAATAAGGATACACGACAGGTTTTTAAAGAGAAAGTGACAGGTGCCAGCTGAACCTGTAGAAGTCTGGCGGGGATACAAGGAGGGACAAGAGAGGTGTTGGCAGAGGTTTCTGCTGGGTATAAAGGCCCATCAGAAGCACTGCAGGGACCTGATCTGCCCGTGTGTCCTGCTGTGGATTTGAGAAATGGGAGCCCAGGGCAGAGTCCAAAATGATGCCGAGGGCTGAGACTGGGTGGCTCAAAGAAAGGTGGGGCTGAAGACAAATGGACACGTCAGGGGTGAGACTGGTTATGAGGAGCTGTTCAGGACTCTGCTAACGCTTGTGGTAAACAGGCAGTCCCTACAAGGATGCCCTCTGGGTAGGTTTGCAGATCTATTGGGCAGGTGGGTAAGGGGACAGACTGCCAAGGAGCCCCGAGGAGCCCTTCCTTTGTGGCTAGAGAAACAGATTCTAGGGAGAGAAGATTTAAGTTCACTTTGGAAGGTAGTGTTTAAGGGAGCCAGCCAAGGGAGCTGGGCGGGTGTCCTTGGTTTCCTGTGTTTGTGCCATGCAAGGCTACCAGAGACACTGGGCTCACACTCCAGCCTCGCTGGCACCCTGTGGGGAGGGGAGAAGTGGCTTCTATGAGGGGTTATTTCCCCAGCTGCACCCTCTGTGCCCTCTGGATCCTGGTCCAGCTCCCTCTGGGTCCTAGCTGCCTCCTCCACTGACCCCTGCAGGCTAGAGGTGCCGAGGCTAATAGCCCTGGGGTTCTGCAAACTCTGCCATGCCCTCATTCCTCATCGCTCAACTCCATTTCCCAGCAGGCATTCCAAGCAGAGGTGGAGGCCTGCACCAGATGCCCCAAACCAGGACGGAACAAATAGGACTCAGGATGCTTCAGCCTGAATAAGCATGAAAGCCTCCGGCTCCCTCTCTTCTTTTTCTTGCTTTGTACTTCTGCCTTGTGTTCTTTGAGACTGTTCCCAGAGAAAGGGCTCTTGAGGGATTTTATTTCCTTCTCCTTTTCCTGCAGCTTTGTTTCACTCACTTCAAGCCTCTGATGTGAAGCCACATGATAAGTAAGGAAATAACTGCCCATTAGTGGTCACCGCACACTACAGGCTGCCAGCTTCTTGGCTTGGCTCTGGAGCCAGAAGGACACCCCAGACTAGTCGTTCTGAACACTTGATCTCAATATAGCCACAGATTACGGCCTCCGCCACCTGCATTTCATAGTCATGACTGTCCCCGCCTTGGTTTCTCATTCCAGATTATGCCCTGTCTCTGCTGTTACTTTTGCTTCCCACCCTTGGCAGAGCGCCATGACTTCTGAGTTCCTGACAGCATTTAGTTTTTTGTTTGTGATATGCTGACGATGATCCAGTCATTGCCCTGTAGCTTTTGTCTGCGGATGGGGCCAGGGCATCCTAGTTTTCAGCATCTCTTCTGATGCTGTGTGGAAAGCTTTTCTTTTCCCTGTTGACCACGAAGGAATGTGAGGCCGTTGGGATGATTTCTTTCATCTCCAAGCTACAGGAAATCATCATTTTGGGAAGCATTTCCTGTGACCACCACTGAAGTCTGAGGACAGTCCACAGACAGTTCTGTGTTCCATGAGAAGCTCAGCAGGTGCCTGCCCAAGACCCTGTGACCCCGACACTGCTTCTTCCCCCACAGCATCACTGACATTTTGGCTTAGATGCTTCGTGGTCATGGGATTCCTCTGGTGGGGAGGATGCCCAATGGCACCTCTAGCCTCTGTGCGGTAGCACCCCAAGGTGTGCCATTGTGGATGCCTTGTGTGCCCTGGGGGCAGAATTATCTCAGGCCTGGAACCGGCCCATCCAAGTGTCTGGAGCAAATTTAATACTGTCCTAATAGTCTTTGGCTAGATATTTCCAGCGTGTTGATCCCTGGTGCTGCACTTCCTGCCAGGTCCCATGGTAATTGAGCTATGTGCACATTCCTATTTTCTTAGCTCTCCAGATTGAATGCTTTAACTTTCTGCTTCCTACAGCTTATTGTGCTTGCAGCTGAGACCCGAACGCCCTCCCACTCTTGGAGACTCGTTATTTTCTGTTCATCCAGAATGCTTTCCCAGTCGCCTTCCAGTTTTCTTGCCTTAAAAGGGAAATAGAGATAAGGCCCCCAGCTAACCCCAGCACATGTTGGGAAGATCGCAGTTCCTGAACCTTTGCTGGGACACAGCCCCTTGTATACTCCCCTGTCTCATACCCCTCTCTCCCCACGCCTCCCTTTCTCCTTCCTTCCCTGCTTTATGCCGTGCAGTTCATGGGAGACGGTTAAAACGGAAGTCATACACTGTTCTGAACAGGAATGAAGCTTGGCATCACAGTAAAATGCTTAACATTTTACAAAGAGAACACTTCTGGGAAGACCCTCCCCACGCCCTCCTCTGTCTCCCCTCCCTTCTCTGAATGAGTCCCTAAATGCAACAGCAATTCCTTAATTGATTTGGTCCTTTGTATTGTTTATGAGGACTTTAAGAAATCAGAGAATTAAGGTTAGAAACTCTTTTTCCTTCTGGCTACTCTGTGCTTGGCCAGAGGCCACCTATTTCTTTTTCTGTTACTAATTCACATTCGGGAGAGAGCCATTACTCAGCGAGTGTGCCCACCTGTGTTTATCTTGCAGCAGCCCAGATTTTCTAAAACCGAACCTGAGACTGTAAGGCGTCCGCCTCTGTGTTTATTTTCCTCTCGCTTCTCCATGTCCATATTTCCAGATGAAAACAGGCTGTTCTGTATACAGGAAGAACATTTGCCTGGTATGCCTGGCCGCCTACAGTCCTGAAGATTTAATTGATTTGTGGCTGTGTATTGTTGAGCTAATAAGCAGTGGCCTGATAGACATAGTTGATAGAAAGCAGCTTGTATTTGTGGAGAGTCTTCTGTGTGCCTTGTATGTCATGTACATCTTCTCCTTAGTCCTTCAATGGTTTGTGAAGTCGCCATTTGTACGCCATCTGACAATGAGAGGCATAGAGTACAGCCATGCCCAGGCTCCCTGTGGTCAAGGAGCTAGACCTGCTGGGGGATTTGATCCACAGCCCTCTTGTTTCTCATGTGGGCAGAGGTTAGCCAGATGGCCTGTCCACCCCTGGTTTCAGTCTTGGCTGCAGATGAGTTCTGTGTTCTAGGCAAGTAGCTTGACCTCACTGAGTCAAAGGAAATTTCATCTTCTACACATGGGAGGGTGTTAGTTTGTTAGAGCTAAAGTGGGTACCTCATAAAGATCCAAAAGTTACTGCTCACAGTTGTGGAGGCTGGCAAGCCTGAGATCAGGGCCAGCAGATTCAGTGTCTAATGAGAGTTCTCTCTCTGGTTCATGGTGTCACCTTCTCATGTGTCTGTTCCCACTTCGTAGAAGGGCAAAAATGTTCCCTCGGCCATTTCTGTAAGGACAGCAGTCCCTTTTGAAAGACTTCTGTTCTCCTGACCCAGTTCTTTCCCAGATGTCCAATTTCCCAACGGTACCACACTGGGGCTTCAGTTTCACCATGTAAATTTGGGGGATACCCAATATTCCAACTATAGCACAAGACAACACCTCCCAGGGTTGAGGAATTTAAAGGAACCATCCACACGGGGCATTGGCCAGCACCTTCTACTCAAAGTGGAATGGGATCGTTGCTACCAGGTCACTACAGCATTTATGGAGCTAGCCGGTTCTCTGTGTGTCGGAGAGCCAGGACTAGGGTGGGTGCTGGGGGGACCGGGTGGTAATAGAAGCGGTGAGAGATTGGATGGGTGGAAGCCTGTTGACAGGATGGACCTGGAGTATACCTGCTCCCTGTCCAGCAGGAGGCCTTCCTTCCTGCAAGAGAAGAGAAGGCAAGGCCAATGTTAGCCTGAGCTATATAGACAGCTCAGGGGATACATCTCTCTCAAGTCCATTTCAGAAGAGCCCAAGGCTAGGAGTGGCCAGGGACTGCCAGGATTCCAGGACACAGAGAGGACCTTCATTAGGGTTGGAGTGGAGGACAGGGTGAAATTAAATAAGTCCCTAAGACACGGAGCCTGAGGGACAGATGCTACAGCCGCCTCTCTACCGGGTGGTACAGGGACCAATCCTCCTTCCTCACTCACTCCTTGCCGTGACTGTTTGGACCTCTCAGAACTGAGATGTCAGTTCTCTATGCTGATGGTGAGAGGTTCCTCCTGGACATCCCATCTGGCACTTGCCCTACTTGTAAAACCAAAAGCAGCGAAGGCCCTTCAAAGTGATGGAGGATTCCCACCTCACATGTGCCTAGTTTGTAGAGCTAAGGTACCAGACAGACCAATGAACAGCAGAGCTATCCCACACCAATGGCTTCCAGTTCCCTTTTCTCATGAACTCAGAGAATGAAATTCACAGATAACGGGAGGTTGAGTTTAGAAAGCAGAGTTAGTATAGGATTTTAGGTGGGAACTTAAGAGAAAAAGGGAAAGCAGAGTTCCTGTATAGCAGGAGGGAGTCCCAGAAAATGGGGTACCATCAAGCTGCTAGGCTAAGGGTTTCTTGTAGGACTTAAAGCAGAAACTGCATGGGAGGTGAGCTGGTCAGTCCAGTTGGCCTACCTATGAGGTGTCTATATGCTCCATAGTTTCAATTATGTCTTCACGTATAGTTAGGGAGGAGGGCTCATTCCAATTGTGTAAAAAGGAGAAGAAAGCTGATAAGAAACCAGACCAGGAAACAGAGCCCCCTTCTGGCATTTCTGGCCTCTAGCCAGGACAAGACCAAAGCCATTGTTGGTTTTATGGCCAAGGACAAGAATGGTGGTTCCTATCCTTAAACTGCCTGACCAGTTTTGATATTCTGCTGTCATCATTGGAAATGACTCTTGGGTATGGCGGGTAGGACATTAATGATTCATTATTGAGCATTTTGACTTCTGAAAGATGGACTTGGCAGGAAAGAGGCTAGCAGGTGGGTAAGTACAGCAGGGAGAACCGAGTTCAGTGAAGACGATTGTAACGGAACAGAATGACAGGCTCTTAGAGAAGGTGGCGTGGATGCCTTACGGGGGACATTTATTTGTGAACAACTTTATCAAATTCAGAACATCTGAGGAGAGTACAGGAAGTGATGTGGCAAAGAAGTGACCAGAGAATTTTAAAATAGAGCAAGAAACCTGCTGACTTAAAAAAAAAAAGTTAAACTCTATCCAGTCCCTCAGATCTGTTCCAGAAATTAAGAGTTGAGCTTATATATTTGAATTTGGATCAATACTGATTGATTAACTGATTGAGTCCTCCTAAAATGTCAAGAGAATGATTGGCAGGGAAAATGTCCATTCTTTTCCCGCTGCTTCTGGCTTCATAGTTTTCTTTTCTGGGGAGTAGATTAAAAGCATTTTTATTTTAAGGGTAACCTTGGCAGGTTTTGGAAAATACACACCTAGTGCTTTCATACAGGAAGCCCTACAATGCTCATTTCTAAGTAGTTCTAATAGCATAAAAGGGGATGTTGATCAAGTGGATATTTTATTAAAATGATCTGCATGAGTCAGCCTGACATGGTCCTGGTTATCTTGTGGTTGGGGGCAACATTAACTGATTCTCTTGAATCGTTTGGACTGTGTTATTTCATTCTATACTGAGAGAGAGAGAACATCCCAATGAAATTAGTCACTACACAGGTCTTAACCTAAGTGTTCTTTCACTGTTGCTGTGGAAACCAGAAAGAAAAAGCATGGGTTGAGAAAGAAAAATAATCAGTGCTAAACATCAGCAAAATACATTGGCAATAAGCTCTTTTTTTTTTTTTAAATACTGAATTTTTAAGAAACCACAAGACCTGGAACCATGCTGAGACTGAGAAGGTTCTGAGTGAATCATGTAATGAAATCATATACCATTCCTTAGGAAAAATTCTGAAAAACAAATAGTAGCCCCCTTTTTTCCTTTCCTTTACCAATAATGAACTCAGATGTGTCGGGGGGGGGGGGGTCTAGGAATGGAACCTAAGGCCTGGTTCATGCTATGCATATGCACATGCTCAAGCAGTACTGCTGGATCTCTAATCATTAGCCACATCTACATAGCTGCAGCTAGAAAGGACACATGTCTCTATGTAACCATTTGGCTTAAACAGGAAGAGGAACCAGTGACTATTAGAGAGACAGATACTATCTGATGAGATGGTTTCTTCTGGTCAGGGAAGGGACAGGAGCATGAGGTGCTGGCAGCCTGACCTGGGCTGCAGAGCATCCTAGGATGTTATGAGGCAGAGGAGGCCCTCCACTCTGGCACCAGCTAGAGTTAACTAGGTTAACCAGAGCCTTTGTGCCCCATAAGAGAGTGGCTTCTGGAATTGCTTGTCATCTGTGGGTGTCTTTTGAGAGGATAGAACACTGTGGTTTGGTGTCTTGTCATACCAGAGCCCACAGGGATAGACAGAGGCAGGGTGGCTGTACAAAGATACTGGAACTTTTGATCCAGCCTTGAGATGCTGTTGACAGCAAGGCTGAAGGTTGGAGGATGCAAGGGGTCATAAATGACAGCTGATGGCTGGACCCGGGTGCTGGCTCTTCTGTCCCTAGAGTCAAGCTTTCTCCTAGGTCTTTAGCTCCAGTCTGCTACCCCCCGCTCCCCGCTCCCTGAAACAGGGTTTCTCTACATAGCCCTAGATGTCCTGGAACTTGTTATGTAGACCAGACAGGTCTTGAACTCACAGAGACGCATCTGCCTTGGCCTCCGGAGTACTGGGATTAAAGATGTGCGTAACTTAGCCTTGCAGTCTGATACTTTGAATGATTTTTTTCTTTCATAAATTATTTAACTAAGGAAATAACCCTGCATGTCAGGTCTGACCAATTAAAATGCACTTCATTAATTTTTAAATGGTATCCATTTTTATCAAAAAGGAGTCATTTGTATTTCTGTGAAATTTAACACTCCATAACTCATTTATATGTGTTTAAAAATTAAGAAGATTGTTTTGATAGTTCTAAAGCTGCAAAGCTCGGGGGCATTTATATCTTGATGCAAGCTGCTAGATTGTGTGTGTGCACATGCGTGCATGTCTGTGTTTATACATATGTAGTGGTAGTGTGATACATATCTGTTAGGTATCTGTAATAAGAATAAGGTATCATTTGCTGAAAAGCAATATCAGAATATCAATCTTATTGCATATACATTATAATAAATTGGTAAACACCTATTCAGAGGTATAAAAATGAGCAGCATGTAAAAGTAGCATCTTAGGTTGAACAGAGTATTCTATACCAAGCTAAATCCTAACACTCTGTAGTAGCAACTGTAAGCTCAGTGAATGGAGTTTGTAAAGCTTTATCATGTCACTCATGAGTACTGTTTTAGAAACAAGTGTTTTCCTTTGTACCCTTCTACAGAGAGAAGGTCTCCCCAGGACATCATGCGGAGTGCCACCAAGCCCTGGAGTCCAGTTGCCAAAGCAGGCAGCCATGGTCCTGATCGCACTCGGCCCCTCCCTGGGACCCCTTCCGGCATGAAGAGTTCCAAGTCTTCAACCTCACTGGCCTTTGAGTCTCGGCTTAGTAAGGTACAGACTTTCAGGGCAGGGCTGTGAGATGCCCGTTTTATACTCACACCTGAATATTTGGAGCTAGGAACTTTAGCTCTGTTTGTCTTTCTTTCTGTGTCTGGATTATCTTACTTGAGATTTTTGTTTGACATTTTCCTTTTTGTTTGTTTGGAGTTTTGTTGTTGTTGTTGTTTGAGACAGGGTTCTTCTGTGTAGTCTTGGCTGTCCTGGAACTCACTTTGTAGACCAGGCTGGCCTCAAACTCACAGAGATCCACCTGCCTCTGCATCCTGAGTGCTGGCTGGGATTAAAGGCATGTGCCACCACCACCACCTGGCTGAGATAATATTTTCGAGTTCCACCCATTTACCTGGCTGGGCCCAGGTGTGAGATCTACTATACTGGGCTAGATAGAGAGGTTGGGTGTCAGGGCAGTATTTCAGGAAGGTACAAGAGTGTTTCTGGGGACAGTATGATGCTGGCCATTCCAACAGCTAAGGTCATTGCTTCAGAAGCTTCTGCCATAGGAAAGTGTTAAGGAGAAGCATGGACTCATGTGGTAGGCTCCCTGTTCTCCATTCTGAGCCATGAGCTTTCTTGGCCTGATATTATGACAAGGATACCAGGGGCTGGAAAGTGGGTAGGAAGACCTGAACTGTGCCTGCATCTTGCTAGCCCTGTCCTTTCCAGCTGAGGGTTGGCAATGGATCGCCGAAACTCCAGAGAGCAGATGAGAAGAGAAGGAAATGGTGATGGTCCAAAAAGCAAGCAGATTTCCTTCCCCAGTGAAAACTTAGAAGCCGATCGGGAAGTTGGAACCTATAGCAAATATCCCTATAGCCCTGCCTGGACTAGTCAACACGGTAATGTTTGAGAGTAAATGGATGTGGACATCTTAACTGTTCACAAATAGGAAACGGAATCAAATCCACCCAAAATGGAGCTGAATCCCTAATTTCAGATGCTGCCTGAGCTGCAGGAAATTCAAGAACAGGCGGAGATGCTGCTGTAAACCTTCTTGGTATTCAAGCAGCAGCATGCATGCTCTGGCTTCAACAGACCACATCACTCCAGCCGCAACAAAGGACCCAAGGCTGTGAGTCAGAGCTCACTTGGTTACAGTCGACAAAACATTGGTTTGAGTTTGTATGAGCAGAAAAGAAATCTGAGTTGTACCTCACTGTCCACAGGCATTTTCTTTCAGGATTCCTGTGGATGCCAAAACCTGTGGGTGCTCTAGAGCCTCATCTGAAACAGGGTAGGATTTTCATAGAACCTGCAAGCCCTGTGAGCCCTGGATGCCTCTAGCATCTCTGGATTACTTATAATGTCTAATTGAACATAAATAGCTGTTACACCGTAATGTTTTAGGAATAAGGATGAGGAAAATAATCTACATTTTCTGAACAGATGTTGTTTTTTCCTACTATTTTTGAGTATAGTTTGGATAAATCCAAGGATGATGGTAAAATGAATATATCCTAAGGTTCCCACATCTCTATGGGACAAGGGTTCAAGACTGCATCTCAAGAGGCTGGTCCGAGGACTGGACTCTCTAGCTGTCTCTCATCACCCTGCCCACTGCTTCTGTGTCATCTCCTGATGCCCAGCCTAGTCCAGAATGTGTACAAAGTATATGGCCAGCCTGCTGACCTCCTGCATCTCTTGGAAGGCCGAGTCGCCTTTTTCTTCATTTCATATTTGTTCTATTTTTTTTTTTATTTTTTGTTTTGTTTTGTTTGTTTTTTGAGACAGGGTTTCTCTGTGTGGTTTTGGTGCCTGTTTTAGATCTTATTCTGTAGACCAGGCTGGCCTCGAATTCACAGAGATCCACCTGCCTCTGCCTCCCGGAGTGCTGGGATTAAAGACGTGTGCCACCACCACCTTGCCATTTCCTATTTCTTAATAAAAGGAAAAGAGAACAACAAAGAAAAATGAGAAAGAAAAACCCATAACTGAGAGTAGTTAGATGCTGGTCCCATGCTGGCCCTGAACAGGCTGCTGGGCCTTGCAGCTAGGGACATGTTTGGAGACATCAAACTTCCCGGCATGCACTGTAACAGTACTACATCCTTGAAGGAGTGCAGCCTTCCAGCATGGGCTCTTGTCTGAGTCTTGAGTCCCAAGCAGTGTTCTTTGATAATTCCTATAGAATGCTCTCAATATGGTTGCCCCTAGCCAACTATGGCAATGGAGTCCTTAGAATGTGGCCAGGCAAAATGAAGCTATGCTCTTTAGCCAGGTTTAAAGAGTTATAATGCAGGAGAGCCCACTAATATACAGCCACGAGCCATGAGATGATGCTTCAGCCAGTGATAGACACATGTGCAATGGCTCTATAACATTATAGTGGGCTTGAGGACTTTCCATAGCCTAGTGGCATACCATTATAAGGTCAGAGCACAGTGCATTGCTCATGTGTGTGTGGTAACATGTTTGGGTGACTACTTTTGCCAGTCATATGAGGGAATGGCATACCCAGCTATATAATCAGTATGATAAAGTTTGAAAAGCTGATAACCAGCTGTGTCCCTGGTTTATGTATTTGCCATGCTTTTTAATAACTATTCTGGAGCATGCCTACTTACAAAGACAGAAGTGTGCTGGGAAATGGCTATGTGAGGCTGCAGGTGTTTCATTCATAGGTGCTGTTGACCACATCTGCTGAGTTTGTCCTTTCTCTTGTCTTGATTAATTTTGTGCTGTTTATTTATCATGACCCCAGAAACAATATCACTATATACATACACGCATATATGTATACTGTCTCTATAATCTCTCTATATACCATAGAGCTTATGGCGTAGTGGTTTGTGGAAGTATATTCTGTGACGTTTTACACCATGAAAGAATTGCCTAGCTATGCATTTCTTGGAATATCCCTTCATTAAATGACTATGAGCATTTTATATTAATCACATTGATACTATTTTTATATATTCATTTAAAAATAAATTCCCTTGTTTATATGAGTATTTATTCACTTGGCTGCACATGTGGGTGTACATGCATGTGTATGTGGAGGCCAGAGGTCAACATCAGGGATCTCTTTAGATTGCTGTCTACCTTATATGTTAATATAGTCTTATTGAACCAGGAGCTCACTAGTTTGCTAGGCTAGCTGGCTGATGAGCTCCAGGAATCCACCTGTCTCTGTTCTCCCAAGAATGTTGCTGCGTTTTTATGTGGATGCTGGGGTTCTGAGATCAGGTCCTCAGGCTTATGCAGCAGGGACTTTACTGACATAATCATCACCTGTAACCATTGCCTATGAAGTCTGTCTGTCTGTCTTCCTCTTTCTTTTCTAAGACAGGTCTCTTTATGTAGCTATGGCTGTCCTGGAACTCACTGTTTAGGCCAGGCTGGCCTCAGACACACAGAAATCTGCCTGCCTCTGGCTCCCAAATACTGGGATTAAAGCTATGTGCCACCACATGCTGTATAAAGTTTAATTTAAAAAATTATTGTTATTGTATATTATTGTCATGGTGGTGGCGATGGTGATGCTGGTCCTGGGTCAGGTGTGTGGAGTTTTGTGGGGGAGTCTGTTCACTCCTGCCACCATGGCTCTGGCAGGTGATTGTCAGGCTTGTGTAGCAAGCACTTTACCCAGTGAGCCATCTTGCCAGGCTGCCATAAGGTCCTTTATTTGCTTGAGTTTACTTTTGAATGTAGCTACCAGACAATGTAAAATTACTAGGTGAGTTCTATTCGATTTCCACAGACAGGCTGCTCTAAACATTGTCACAGCCCCTAGAAATGTCTGCCTCAGACCTGGGGACTCAGCAACTTGGTGGTTGATGTTGAGAAATGAAGTCAGGGGCTGGAGAGATGGCTCAGAGGTTAGGAGCACTGGCTGCTCTTCCAAAGGACCCAGGTTCAATTCCCAACACCCACATGGCAGCTCACAACTGGATATAACCCTGGTTCCCAGGGATCCAGCACCTCACACAGACCTACATGTAAGTGAAACATCAATACACATCAAATCAATCAATAAATAAATAAATAAGAAAAAGAAGAGATGCAGTCAGGTGTGTGCATTTAAACAAACCCTCGCCACAATTGATAGCAGCTTGTGTTTGAGGACCACAAACAGAGAGAGTTGCCTGTTGCTAGAGACTGGATTTCGTTGCAGCTGAAGATGGAGCTTTGAGGTTTTTCTCTCATCTTTGTGAAATGGAGAGGAGTTTCTTAGTTACTTAGATCAGTGAGGCATTTAAACCTGTTCCTTTGTGAGCTCAGGTGCTCAGCAGCTTAAATCCGAGAGAAACCCTTAGTGAGAACACTTATTACACACACCAACCTGAGCACATACCTTCATGGGGATCTTCCGTAGCAAGCCAGAAATGCAGAAAGAACATGAGGTAGTAACCGAATCGGATGCTCTTGCAGCTTATGCCTCCTCTGCTAGTAGCTCGCTGCTTCCTGTCCAAGGGACGGCGGGTTCCTTTGTAAATCTCTATGTCCTACATCTTGGGCAAGTGTCACTGCAACAAAGCTTCCTCATGTGGCATCCTTCATCGTAGGTGCAGGGAAATAAGTATTCCCTTAAACACTGTGCTGGCTGGTGGCGAGCAGCCCTGTGCACACTTTTCTTGTCATGTGCACTGGTATGCATATGGTGTGTGTGTTCATGTATATGCATGTTTGTGTATGTGTGGGGGTGCATTGTGTTTGTGGAGGTCAAAGGGTGACCTCAGGTCTTCCTCAGTTGCTCTCTACTTTATTTACCGAGAGCAAAGTCTTTTACAAAAAGCTGAGCTCACTGATTTGGCTTATGAAGCAAGGGGATCCTGTCTTTGCCTCCCAACGGTTAGGATTACAGGTGGATTTCCATGACTGTCCAACTTCCGTATGGGTTCTGGGGATCTGAACCCCAGTCCTCATGTTTGCATGGCAAGCACCCTTTATCCACTGAGCCCTCTCTTCAACCCTCAGTGCATATCTCTTAGTTATTATTACACTATTTATTGGCTTAATTGTATACATGTATACATACTTGTAGGAATTGATTCTTTTTTTCCACCATGCCAGGCCTGGGGATTGAACTTAGATCACAGGAAGCAAGCATCCTTACCAGCTGAGCCTTTTTGTTATCTCCTCAGTGCATGTTCTTACCATACATGTAGCCCTGGGCTTCATCGCCAGCACCAAAACAAACACAACAGAGAAAAAGAAAAGTACTGGGCTGAGCAACTAGCACAGTTGGCAAACTGTCAGCAAGAGGACCTGAGTCCAAACGACCAAGCAAAACACAGGTGTAGTGTCATGAACTGATAATCCCAGCACTGGGGAGATGGCACAGGAAGATCTCTGGGGCTTACTGGCGAGCCAACCTGACCTACTTGGTGAGGTCTAAACCAGTAAGTAACCCTGTCTCAAAAATATGTCTACAGCTCTTGAGGAACAATGCTTGATGTTGTTCTCTCGCCTCCTTGTGCAGATCCCCATACTCACTGTGTAGCCCTGGCTGGCCTGGAACTCACTAGTGTGGCCCTGGCTGGCCTGAAACTCACTGTGTAGACCAGGTTGGTCTCTAAGTGTCCTTTAATTGAATCAAGTTGACTAAATTAACCTTGTATCTTCTCAGAGACAGGATTAAGAGAAACGTGCTATAGGCCATTGTGATGCCATCTGCTTGTCACACAGCAAAGAATGTACACAGGAGCAATGCGTGTGTGTGTGTGTGTGTGTGTGTGTGTGTGTGTGTGTGTGTGTGTGTACCTGCACATGGAGGGGACAACCTCTAGCGCTTAGAGCATTCATGAGATTAACGAAATACACCTTTGGGCATGTCTGTAAAGGCTGTTCTGGAAATGATTAGCTGAGGAAGGAAGGCCCACTGGATAAGGAAGGAGAGAGGCAGCTGAGCTCCAGCTCTTCCCACCAATTCTCCCCTCCCCAGGCAAAGCTGCTGAGGAATAAGCAAGCAGCCTCTTGCCGCTGGTCCTTTCCAGCCATCATGGGCGATGAGCCAAAATAAATCCCTTCTTTTTTTTTGGAGCTGAGGATCGAACACCAGGCCTTGCGCTTGCTAGGCAAGTGCTCTACCACTGAGCTAAACCTCCAACCCCCCAAAATAAATCCCTTCTTAATTCCCTTCTAGCCAGTTATTTGGTCACGGCAATGAAAATGTAATTTATTCATAAAATTGGTACTGAGAAGTAGGGTCACAATGAGGAACCTGACCGTGTGGCTCCTAGGCATTCTGAACTGTTTTGTAGGAGGAATGTAGAAGAGTTTGGAGATGTGAGCTAGAGAAGCCCTCAAATGTTATAAGCAAGCTTAATAAGCCAGTGTGGTGGGGAGTTCAGAGACCAGGAAACTGGCAGGCATGTAGACAGTAAGGAGCCTGCTTACGAGGTTTCAAAGAGGAACAGGGACTCCATGAGGTTTTGGGTTAGGGACCTTTATGTTATATTCTGGCAAGAAAATCTGGCTGTGTTTTGCCCACATTCTGAAAACTTGAGTGAGGTTAAATTCAAACTAATAACTGTTTGACAGAGGAGATTTTAAGCCAGCGCAATGTGCAAGCTGTGCCCTGTGTTAGAGTTTCTCAGAGGAAGAGTATCTTGGCAGACTGGGGACAAAGAATGCCACAAAGATCATCCCACACAGCAGATCTCATGCAAGAGGTTTATTGGGGGCGGGAGCGAAAGGCCACCTCTGGGCGGAGACAAGAGAGAGAGAGAGAGAAAAGGGGCCACTGTGGTGGAGGCCTTAGAAGGGTATGCAACTCGTGGCGACAGTGGAAATGTGTCACATTTGGTGGCAAGTAATGACATGGCTGCTGGCACTGAGTTGCTGAAGGCAGGCTTGGGGTGGGGGGAGTCCTGGTTCCTAACAGCCTGGTTATTACCTTCTGCATTTATCCAGATGTGCAATGAGAGCAGAAAGATGTGAAGATGTGCATTTTGCAAGGGAAGTAGTTTGAACCTAGTTAAAGTTGAGGACGGATGGGTTCAGGCAAGTTGGACAATAGGCAAGCGCCATGAAGGGAAGACTCCACTCATCTGAGAGCTCCAGGGCATAGCAGTGCAGACTCATTTTAGAGTGCTGAAAAGGTAGAGCCTTCAGGGCATTTTGTTGCTGCAGCTGTCCAAAAGGGCCAGGCTGCCTCTCAAGCTGGCCACTGACCTTGTCATCCATGTGGTACTGGTTTTATGGACACAGAAGATGCCAGAGTGAAGGGGTCCTGGAGACTTGTACCAAGGTTCAAGGAAACCACTGAGGCCAGGCCATGTAGGGTCAAAGTCGCTGCACAGAGCTCCTAAGTTGATTGTGGGAAGTTGTAAAGGTGAAACGTCTGCATTGCTAGAGACCTCAGGATACGAGAGACTTGGGAGACACTGCTGGGAAAAGCTGCAGGGACCTGGTGAAGCAAGTTCAAGACAGAAGCACAGTTCCGTTCTCAAGTCGTCAGAACTGGAGAGCGTGGGCTGCCTGTGGGAGGCCAAGTGATGCCAGCAGAAGCCTAGATGCCAGCCATGGCGCTGCATGGCTTTGTGTTCACCTTGCTGGGTTTGGGTTTGCTTTGGTCTGGTCTTTTCTTGCTGTCTTCCTATCCCTTCCCTTTAGTGATGCTCATGCTACTGTATAGTAGAGGTTTTTACTTGTGGTTTGATTTTGCAAAGGGTCTGGAGAGATGGCTCAGCGGTTAGGAGCACTAGCTGCTCTTCCAGAGGACCTGGGGTTCAATTCCCAGCCTCTACATGGTGACTTACAACTATCTATTACTTTAGTTCCAGGAGATCCAATGCCTTCTTTTGACATCTATGGGCACCAAGCACGCATGTGGTGCATAGACACACATTCAGGCAACTACTCCTACATCTAAAATAAAAAATTTAATTAATTAAAAATAAAAAGAGTTAGGTGGTAGAAGCAGTATGCACCTTTAATCCAAGCACTTGAGAGGCTGAGGCAGACGGATCTCTGAGGAAGTTCTAGGACAGCCAGGGATACACAGAGAAAGCTCTGTCTCGAAAAACAAACAACAGGGTTGGGGTGGGGAGATGGCTATCAGTAATGTGCTTGCTGTGCAGGAGAACCCAGCTGAGTTTGAACTCTAGAACACATGCAAAAATAAAATAAAATAAAATAAAATAAAATAAAATAAAATAAAATAAAATAAAATAAAACCAATGAGGCAGGTGGTAGGGTCCCCATGCTGGGGAGGCAAAGATAGGGAGACGGCAGTGGCTAGCTGGACAGCCAGCTGCCCTGGCTTGCTTCCTGTTGCTGTGATAGTAGACACTTGAGTAGCAAAGGGTTTATTTCATGTTACAGCTTGTAGTCCATCACTGAGGGACGTCATGGCCGGAGCTCAACTAGAACAGGAACTCTTGCAGGCAGGAACCTCAAACAGAGATGGTAGAGGAATGCTGCTTGCTGGCTTGCTCGCTAGCCTTTGCTCTGCTCCATTCCTTATGAAGCCCAGGGCCATGTACAGAGTAAAGATGACAGGGCCCATGGTGTGCTGGCTCCTCCTACACCAGCTAGCAATCAAGGCAATGTCCCCACAGACATGCCCATGGGCCATCTGATGCCCTACATGCATGCTCATGGGCCAGACCAGGACCCTGCTTCCTGAGTGTCAAGTTGACAGCCAAGATGAACCAATCTGGTCTACTTGGCAAGTCCTAGGCCAGTGAGAGACCCCTCAACAGAAACAAAGTGCACAGTGGTTGTCCTCTGCCCTCCACATACATATGCACTCTTGTTCACAAACATGAACATGTGCACAGAACCACAGCTAGATAGAATACCCTGAATCTCAGCGAAGACTCCAAACTTTTGGACTGTTAAGACTTTGGGAATGAATGCCATGAGCACATACATGAATGGTTATGTTGTGTTGAACCGGGTGGCTGTTGAGCTCAAGCTACAGGGCCCTGGGCACGTTTGGGTAAAGGCGCTATTTCTATCTTAAATGCAGGAATTTGATGGAGTCAGCTGAGGTTTTTCTTCCTCATGTGTTCTAGTCATTGTGTTAGATTTTATAGGCTTAGAGATCAGTGTTAATGTGTCAGAGTATACACAGCAGGTCATATTATAATTTCTTTATCCCCCTGGCTATTCAGTGAGGGCAGAATGTGACTTCCTGGTCCAGGATAAGTACTGTTCTTCGCCTCTGTCCGATAACAACTGTTCCATGCTATAAGGGGTTGGGCTAAGAGCCCTTTCACCTCCACGCAGTTCCTGTGATTCTATCTGAACTACTGGGCACTGGTGGGTACACCGTTCCTCGCTGTGTCTTTGTCCTCTCAATATCCCTCCAACTTCTCTCTAGCTGAAGAGGGCCAGCAGTGAGGACATGCTCAACAAACCTGGAACCGCCTCATCAGCGGCAGTACGACTGAAGAAGACCTCAACCTCCGGAGCCATCTCTGAGCTCACTGAGAGCCGCCTGAGAAGCACCACAGGTAGGAAGGACCTCGGTGGCATCCTGTCCTGTGGGAACTCCTGTTGACTCATGATCCCTCCTCTGCTCACCCTGGCCTGGAGCTGCTCTGGGGGCATAGTCCTTACCTGTAGAATTTGTGCACTGGGGAGACACTGTTCAACTGGGGAGTGGCGAAGAGAAAGGCAATGGTTTGCCATGTCACCCCAGCAGTCCACCTGTCACTAGTGGGTGCAGAATCCTTTTAGCAAGGCAGCGTAGCTCTGGAGTCATCCTGGGTGATGGCAATGGATGGCAGTGGGTCATGGAAAGGCCCAAGATGAGGAAAAGCTGAAGTCTTCCTTGAGCATCATGGTTGTTCCTCCTATGACTTTTCAACTCATTTTATAAAAACGTCACATTCCAAAGATATATTTACATTTATTTGGCCTTCAAGAAGTTTAATGTGAGGACAGAATGTGGCTTTGGGGTGTAAGGAGAGGGGCCTGTGTTTTACATGATGACTTAGCTGTTTTAAAGACTGAATTCATACTAAATACAACAGATGAAAGTAAAGCTTATTTTCACCAAGCAGCCTCTACTACTGATTCCCAAGTTAACAGATGCTGTTAAAATTAATTAATTAAAAATTAATGCCAACCTGATTCTCAAAATTAATGTAAAAAACGAGATATTAAAATGTTAGCAGATGCTGTCCAAGAACTTTTAAAAGGACAGTAGCGGACAGTACAACCAAGTGGAGTTGTGCCATCTAAAAGTGAGTGAATGAGGGACTTGGAAGATGGTTTGGCGGTTAAAAGCACTTGCTGCTCTTCCAGAGGACCCAGGTTCAGTTCCAGGTAGTGGCTCACAACTGTCTGTAATTCCATTTCCAGGGGATCCAGCTCTCTTTCCTGGCCTCCATGGGGATTGCACACATGTGATACACAGACATACATGCAGGCAAAAATACTTATACACATAAAATAAAATTAAATCTTTTTTTTAATGAGTAAATGAATGAATGTTATCATTATATGCCTGCCAGGCATATTATAGGCCAAAGAAAAACCACATGGCCATCTTGATAGATTTGGGCAACGGAACTGTCAGAATTAACCACCATGCTGGTTTAGTAACAAACTCTTGATAGACAATGAGAGTGTGTGTGTGGTGGGTGTTGGGGGGGGGGGGCATCTCTAGCAAAGAAGTATGTTATCTTGCTGCATTCGGCAATGTTTATCTGTGGTCCCAGATACTCAGACAGGAGCGTCACCTGAACCCACAAGTTCAAGGCTAGGTAAGCAAGACAGAGACTTCATCTCAAAAAATAATAAAGGTGGAGGTGGAGGCAGGAGGATTGGGAGGTCAGGACAGCCTAGGTTCCATGGCACCTTGTCTGAAAGAAAAAGATTAAATAGTTCTTTGATTAGTGACTGGTTAGAAAATATAATATTGGAAGAAGTGATCTCACGTAAGAAAGGATGTGGAGCCAGACCATGGTGGCGCACGCTTTTAATCCCAGCACTTGTAAGGCAGAGGCAGGTGGGTCTCTGTGAGTTTGAGGCCAGCCTGGGCTACAGAGCAAGTTCCAAGACAGCCAGGGTCTCATAGAGAAACCCTCCTTCAAAACAAACAGACAAACAAACAAAAAAGTAGGACAGAAAGGAGAAACACTTAGCAATAAACTTAGTTAAGTAAGAGCCTGTATATTAAAAGAAATCTAACACCCTTTTGAAGAACACTTCTATGTCCTTGTGAATAAATGGAAGGAAATGTGTGGGTTTGGGATAGGAAGATTAAATATAGTAGAGACTAAATTCAGTCGTGTCATATATTAAATGTAATAAGGGTGTCTAAATTATTCCATCAATTCATTTTCATCCTCATTAACATATCAATGTGGAACTGGAAACAGCCACTGAGTAAAATGATACTGAGGACTCAGTCACCAGCTAGCAAGCACTAGGCCTGGGGGAAGGTATTTTGGGTTGTCCTGACTGGGAGGTTATAATTCCACCTAGTGGATAGAGACAGAGATGCTGCTAGTCATCTCCTGCAGGAGAGCGGAGTGTCCTGCCTGACTGGGTAGACCTGCTGCTGGGAAGCCCTGCTCTAGTCACATCCCAGGATAACCAGGGAATGTCTGGAGAAGAGCAATCGTAGACAGCACAGTGGAGGCCTGGAGGAAGGCCAGGATCCACACACACATTTGGTTTAGGGTGAAGGTGGTTTATGGCAAGTGGGCGTGGCTTAGGATAGAGCTCAAATTCAGCAGGTGAGAGGTCCTGAGTTCAATCCCTGAGAAAAGAAGTTAAAGTAAGTTAAGCAAAAACCGGGTAACTCTGAAAAATAAAATTGGGTCTTATCTCATTCTTCCTTACAGAAATAAGTCACATGTGTGTGGGGGAGAGTAAAATGCTTGCTGTGTAAGGACGAAGGCCTGCGTTCCACTCCTAGTACCCACTGCAAAGAAAGGCAAATGAGGCAGGCGCTTACCTGTGACCTCAGCCCCGGGCAGTGGAGGCAGCTGGATCGCCAGGGCTTGCTGACCAGCCAGCCTGGCGAGTGCTGAGTCCTAGGTTCAATGAGAAACCCTGTCTCACAAAACAAGGTGGAGAGAGCGCAGAAGACATTCAGTGTTGACCTGTAGCCTCCACATTAACAGCCCTCACCTGTACATGTCTGCACATATGTTTGCGTGTGCACACACACACACACACACACACACACACACACACACCACATACATTTGTACATACATAGATATAATGAAAGTTTAAAAATTAAAGAACACACCAGAGAATTAACCTGTAGTAGGCACTAAGGGAATGGAGAGAGGTGTTCCATTGTTAACAAGCTCCTAAGGGCACTAGAGAGAGGCCTCAGCAGTTAAGAACACTTGCTCTCTCGGAGGACCTGGGCTCAGTTCCCAGCACCCATATGGAGCTGTCAGCCACCTGTAACTCTAGTTCCAAGGGATTTGATACATTCTTCTGTCCTCCACCAGCACCAGGCACACATATATAGGAAGGTGAACACTCATACACATAAAATAAATATAAATACCCTTTAAAGGATGCTGAGGGGATTATTCAAAATACATGCAAGTTTACAAAGACTATTCAAACCCATGAGGAAAACTGTAGAATAATATGGAGGTTACATAAAAAGAAATAGATATCCCATAGAAAAACAGTAAACTTCATTTGTAGCTGAAGAGCTATTAATCAGAACCAAAATTCTATATATGATACCCCCAAATTAGAAAAATCAAAACAGGTAAGCACCACTATTGTTACTATGAGTAGAAGGAGAAGACACACTACTTAGGAACAGTTTGGACAACTTGGTGACACTTGAAGCTTTTTGATTTGGCTGGCTGGCCAGTGAGCCTCTATGACTCTCCCATACCTATAGTTCCGGTGCTGGAATTAAACTGTGTGTGTGTGTGTGTGTGTGTGTGTGTGTACATTATGGGATACTATAATGATTAATATTCATGGTCAAACCTGACTGGATTGAAATAATCTGGGAGACACCTAGATAGGGTGGAGTCTTTGGCTAAATACAGAGGGAGAGAGCAGAAAGTGGAGCTGAGTTCCAGCATCCATCCCGCTGCTTCCCCAGGGCAACGTGCCTGCCTTGCACTCCTACTGCCGTGCCTTCCTGCTGTGATGGACCGTCTGTGCAAACCCTGAGCCAAAGTCAACATTTCTCCCTTAAGTGGCTTCTTGTCAGGCCTGTGGTCACAGGGACGAGGAAAGCATTAGTACAGATGCAGAGGCCACTCATATGTGTCATGTGATCAAATCAGGTCACTGGCCTATCACCTGCACTGCCAACCATTTCTTATGTAGGTTTGCCATGTGCTATGATTCTAAACCTACGCTCAGCAAGCATCCATCTCAAGCCCCTGACACACAGGTTTAAGACCAACTGGACACATGGCAGGCGGGGTGGGAGCTGCTCAAACTGGGAAGCACAGGCCCCCAGAAGCCTTCCTTCTCATTCTTTCAAAGACTGTCTAGTTTCCCTGTGCCCTGGTGCATGGCCAGAGTTTGCTTCAACAGGAACAAACAATGCAGCATCTACTAGGCCAAGGCGGCCACCTGCTGCCCTGCCACCTGCTGCCCTGCCTGCCTCCCCTTGGTCCCTGGCCTCTCAAGCCTGTTGGCACTTCTTCTTCAGACAGACTTAGGGCTCTAACTGTTTCATTGGGTCTGAACCATCACATAGGTTGGGGTTCCCATCAGCCTCTCCCATGTCATGTCCACCCTGGGTGCTCACTTTTGGACTTTCTGAGTAATTTGTGTCTTCCTCCTCTTCTTCCTGGGGTGCCCTTTATATGTGCCTCTTCTTCCCCAGCGATGCAGATGGCAAAGCAAGGAGTTTTTAGAGTACTGCTGCCCAGAGCTGGCTTCTCAAGTCGACAGGACACAGGGAAGAGCCTGCTGTGGTGGAATATAGCCACCAGGTGGCAGCCTTGTCCAAAATACTGAGGTGCTGGAGTCTTGGTTTGAGGAGGAACTGTTGACTTCAGAAATGATGATTCTTTAATCCAACAAATAATTTTGAACACTTACTCCATGTGAATTCAAGCACTGTTCTGCGGAGAAGGTACCAGGACAAAGATCGTTGCCTGCATTGAGTCACCTGAGCAGATCATGACCAAGAAGGAAAGGAGGCCAGGTGGTGACTGGGCAGGGCCACTGTGGCAGGGTTGACTGCCTGTACCCACCAGTGTCCATCTAGCACAGTCTGGGGGCAGAGAGACAGACTACAGGAGAGCCAACAGCTGGGTAGGCAGGCGTGGGTGACTTCTGCAGGGTTCTCTGGAATAGGGACCGCTCCTGAGTTCATTCCCTATGGAAGGAACCCTTTGGCTGCTCATTGAAAGTAGACAGGTAGGGTGGAGAGATGATGGGTGGTCACTGTCATGAATGAGGAAATAAGTTGTATTGCCTGGGCCTGGCTAGGAGCTGGGGGCAGCAGGCAGGTTCTGGGTATATTTTGAAGGCTAACCAGCCTAATGCCCTGATCCTTTTCTTTTTATGTGTAGTAAAATACACATAAAATTCACTCATTTAGACATTTAAAAAAATCACATCTTGTTCATTTATTTTGTGAACGTGTGCATGTGTGGAAGTTGGAGAACAAACAGTGACAGTCAGTTCTGTCTTTCGTGGGGGTCCCGGGAATTGAACTCAGGTGATCAGGCTTAGTGGCCAGTGCTGTTCCCTGCTGAACCATCTTGCCAGCCCTCTTTTAGGAGGTATCGTGGCCTCGCAGAACACACGCCCATCATTCTGTAGTGAACTGGCTCTGACCTGCCATGCCTGTCCCGGATGACAGTGAGGAGAGAACTGGCCTATGCTCCTGGCAGTGCTGATCAACCCCCGCCCCCCAGCAGGTAGCTATGCTCACCACCCCTGAGAGTAAAGAAAGAGGCAGGCTGGGTTGCACTCCCAGACTCAGCCAGAGTCTGATACTGGGGTTCTTCCTGCAGGGCGGGACCCTGATTCTCTTCCCCTGTGGGAGACTCGTTTACTGCTGTTTACTGTGGGCTGCCTCTGTTTTCCTTTATTGTAGCCCCATGGGGCGGTACCCTTGGGCCAAAAGACAGATCAGAAAGAGCTGACTGTCTTCACATTCAGAAAGTGCTGGGACCAGGCCACAGATGCTGAGAGAAAACCAGGGCATGAGAGCTTGCAGGAGCAGGTGTAGAAAAAATGATGGTGGAGGTCTTGGGGTGACAGACCATAGGATGAGGTGGGGAGCCAGACCCTGGAACCTCCCACAGGAGGAGCGCCCGAGGCAGGGATATCAGCAGTAAAGAACTTTGCTGAGGCCAGCAGTGGATGACAGGGAGAAGAGGAACCAGGCTCTGCCCTAGAAATGTGAAAAATGGAAGGTATCCCCTTAGTAGCCGGAAGAGATAGCTCGGCAGAGGAAGGTCACTGGCAGTGGTGGTGATAGGGTCCCACAGGCACAGACCTGGCCTCAGAGCAGATAGGAGCTCAGCTCGAGGACATGCCTTGCTAAGTTCATTCTGAGCTGTAAGGGGCCCTGGTGCAGGCTTGAGGGAGAGGGTGGGGCGGGGTCAAGGGTCATAGTCCATCTGGAACGTCTGCACAATAGCAGTGATAGGAATGAGTTTGTTGTTTTCGTAATTTCAGAGAGACCACTTATTCATGAATATATTTTATGATAAAATAACAATTTCAAATTCAATATTTTCATTTCTCTACAATTGACTCGTCCTTGAATTATGAGAAGAATACTTGGCAAGACTGGAATTCTTGTGACAGAATCTGGAGTCACCTAGAGACAAGCCTCCAGACACACCTTTGAGGGCTTGTTAGGATCTCTAGGCATTAGTGAGTATATTGATCAGGCTGACCGAGGTGGGAAGACGCGCCCTAAAAGTGGGCAGTACTGTTCCCTGGGCTTGGGTTCTGGTCTGCATTAAAAAAGGGGAAAGCCGCTGAACACACGCATTGGTCATTCTCTGCTTCTTTTTATTGTTGTATTTATCTAAACTGTCTGTGGCTCTCTGGAGTGTTTGTGCTTGTATGTGTATGCATGAGCACACTGTGTGGGCATGTAGTGATCAGAAGCAGGCATCAGGTGACTTCCTCTAATCTCTCTCTGCCTATTCCTTTGAAGCAAGGGCTCTCCCTGAACCTGGGGCACGTGCTTTTCTTAGGTGGCCTGGAACCCAACCGACCTAAGCAGCCCTCCTGTCTCCACCCCACTTGGGGTACAGGCATGTGTGGGATGCCTGGCTTGTTAATGGTGCTGGCAAGCCAGCTCCAGTCCTCAGGACTGTGGGGCGGGCTCTGGGAACTGCTGTCTCTCCAGCCCTGTACTCTGTATCATGCCTGCAGATGCAGTGAGACCAGCTGCCTCCTCAGGCTCCTGCGGCTGAGGCTTCACTGACATTGACTTGCAGCTCCCTATCTGCTCCTCACAACCCCTCATCCACAGGTCTATCTTCTGTCCTGTGAGGATGCTCTTCTAGCTTTTCTGAGATCATGCTGTTTGTACTTCTGTGATTGACCTAAAGTTCTCAAGGTCCATCCAACTTATAACCTGTGTCAGGGTATCCTCCCTCCTTAATCTGGGGTGGAGGGTGAAGGGAGGGGTGCTATCTACCTGTGGTGTTCACTAGCCCTAGCTTGTATTTTCTTATTAGCCAGTTATGCTTATTTCCCATGCATGATCTTCCATGACGTCTAGTCAAAAGCAAAGGAATCCTGGACCACATGTTTTATTTTATTTATTAAAAAAAAACAAAACTTTATTTTTAAGCAGGGACTCACTGTGTAGCCTTGGCTGGCTGGAATTTTCTGTGTGGAATAGGCTGGCCTTGAACTCATGGAGATCCATGTGGAGGGTGTAATGTATGAACCAAACCTTTGCCACTCAGCTTTCTCCTAGCATTTTACTTTACTATTTTCTCATTTCGGTCACTTTGTAACTTGTGACCCTTTCTGGTTTGGAAAATGGTTTCCAAAATAAACACTTTTAAAATAAAAATGTAAAATCAATACGACCATTGAAATATATTTCATATATTTTTAAATTTAAGAAAAATAGAGTCTATGTGTTACCTAGGTAAATGTGCGTTGTGCTTTCTATTTTGCAATTATAGATCTGTACGCAGATATAACGGCATGGCTTTTACCTGCTTTTCCTGACGTTAGCATTCTGCAAAATGATAGAGCACATCATAACCAAGGCTTGACCCTGATTTCATGAGGTCCTAGGACATTTCCACCAGCCCAAGGATTTCTCACGTGACCCTTTTTCACAGCCACACCTTCTCCTCTCCATCTATCACCAGCTTGTTCTCTGTTTCTACAATTATGTTATTTCAAAGAGGTTTTGTGAATGGAGTCACACAGCATGGAAGGCCTTGGAATTGGCCTTTTCTACTTTGCATAATTCTCTGGACACGCATCCAGGCTGTTCAGTGTGCTGAACATTGTTCATCTGTTACTTCACAGTTGTTTGCAGTGTGAATTGTACCACGGTTTCTTTGATTGTTTGTTCCTTGAATCTGGGTTCTTCCTAGGCCTTTTCTGTAATGAATTGAGCTGTTACAGACATTTGTGTATAGGTTTTCATGTGAAAATCTCATTCGTGCTGGGGATCTAATACAGAGCAGTGTGCATGCTCGGCAAGTGTTAAGACACTGAGTTCCATTCCTAGCCGTGTGTGTGTGTGTGTGTGTGTGTGTGTGTGTGTGTGTGTGTGTGAACATTTTGCAGGAGAATTTCTATGGAAAATGTCTAGGAGTGTAATTTCTGGCTCCTGTTACATATAGTTTGTTAAGAAATTGCCTTATGTGTACCCCTGGTTGCTCTGCTCTTCTGCATCCCATCAGCAGTGTGTAGATGGCCCAGCCTTTGTACATACTCGTCAGCAGTCAGTCCTCACTATACTGCTTTCAAAAAAGAGATTTGTGGGTGGGTGGCTGGGGGTGGGGGAGACGGGTTTCTCTGTGTAGCCCTGGCTGTCCTGAAACTCACAGAGGTCTGCCTGCCTCTGCCTCCCGAGTGCTGGGATTAAAGGCATGAGTCACCACACCCAGCTCAAAGAAAAAAGAGATTTATTTATTATTTTTTAAATTGCGCATATGTATGTGCACCTGAATACACACACACACACACACACACACACACACACACACACACACACCACATATCCACGGAGTTCTGAAAAAGATATTGGATTCCCTGGAACTGGAGTTATAAGTGGTTGTGAGCCACCTTGTGAGTACTGGAAACTGAACCCCAGTCCTCTGCAAAAGCAACAAGTGCTCTTAACCACTGAGCCATCTCTCCAGCCCTGATTCTCACTAGTTTTTATTTTAGCTCTTAGGATGGGCATCTCATTGATATTGTTTAGCAATCCCCTATTGGCTAATGATGATCTTTTCATGTTCCTATCCTGTGTGTCTTCCTCAGTGAAGTGTTTGTTCACATCTTTTGCCCACTTTCTGGATGAAGAATATGAGGTCTCCCTGCAGGGTTCTGTGAGTTCTTTGGATATTCTAGGCACTAGTTCTTTGCTGAATGTGTGGTTTGCAAATATGTTCACCTGGCCTGTGTTTTGTTTTCACAGTCTTTTCCTTCTTACATTTCTGGAGACTTACCCCAGGGTTTGAGCCTGCTGGTCAAATACTTCCTACCACTTAGTGATATTCCCAGCCCTCTTTTCACCTTTTATTTTTAAACACGGTCTCTCTAAGTTAACCAGAGTGTCCTTGAACTCACTGTGTTGTACCATCACATCTTGATCTTGTGATCCTGCCTTAGCTTCCCAATAACTGAGATCACAGGCATGGCATACAGGGCAAAAGTTCATCATTTTTTTATCAACTCTGCTTATTAACTTTTTACTTTTATAAATTGTGCTTTTGGTGTTAGATTTTTAAAACACTTTGCCTTCTCCTAGACCATTAAGATTATCTCCTGTGCTGGGTGGTGGTGGCACATGCCTTTTTTTTTTTTTTTTAAGATTTATTTATTTATTATGTATACAGGAGAGGGTGCCAGATCTCATTGCAGATGGTTGTGAGCCACCATGTGGGTGCTGGGAATTGAACTCAGGACCTTTGGAAGAACAGTCAGTGCTCTTAACCTCTGAGCCATCTCTCCAGCCCCAAAACAAATCTTTTTTTTTTTTTTTTTTTTTTGCCAGAGCTGAGGACCGAACCCAGGGCCTTGCGCTTCGCTAGGCAAGCCCTCTACCACTGAGCTAAATCTGCAACTATGGCCCATGCCTTTAATCCCAACACTTAGGAGACAGAGACAGGCAGATTCTGTGAGTTCAAGGCCAGTCTGGTCTACAACATGAGTTCCAGAACAGCCAAGACTACACAGAGAAATCCTGTCTTAAAAAAAAAAAAAAAAAAGATTATCTATCTCCTGTACATTTTTCTAAACATGTCATACACTTACTCTTAGGTTATATGTATGATGTATTTTAAGTTAATTTTGTATAGGTTGTGAGATGTAGGCCAAGGGTCACTTTCTGACTCTGATTAGTCAATTGCTGAGGTGCCCTTTGCTGAAAACATAGAGTTACTTTGCAGTTTCATCAGTAATCAGTCAGTTGAGCATATTAGCATAGGTTTATCTCTGCGTTTCCTATTTTGTACCGTTTTTTTTCTGTCTTCTACCGTTCTCTCTCATAGTGTTGATTACATTGTCTCTGTCATACCTCCAAAGATCAAGCAGACTGATTCTTCTCACTTTATTTTTCTTTTCCATAGTTGTTTTAGAATAATTTTATTTGTGCCTAGAAAAAAAAATCATCTGAGACTTGATAGGAATGGCCTTCAGCCTGTGTGTCAGTTATGGAGACTTGACATCTTTTCACTATAGCTGGTTTCTTTCATTAACATTTTGTAACTTTCAGTGTATAAATCTTGTACTTAGGCTGACAAAATGGCTCAGTGGGTAAAGGTATTTACCGCCAGGCCCGATGACGTGAGTTCAGTACCTGGAAGCCACATGAAGCATGAAAGAACTGACTCCTCAGGTTGCCTCTGGTCTTCACAGGGATGCTATGGCACATGTACACACACACACACACACACACACACACACACACACAAATAAACAAATCAGTAAAAGTTTAAAGCCTGTACTTGGTTAGATTTATACCTAAGAGAGGAAGAGAGAGAAAATAAAGAAAAAAAGATTTACACTTAAATATTATAAATACCTCTTTTCGTTTTTAATTTGTGAAGAACTCTCGTTGATTCTGTAGTGTGGGTATTGGTGTTCACTGCTAGTGCAGTGAAATGCAGTTGCTTAAGCTCATCTGTGTCTTTAACTTTGGTAAACTTCTTAGTTCTAGGAGGTTTTTGTCTGTTTAGACCCCTTGTACTTTTTATGTACTTTTTATCTGCCCCTCTCTGATCTGTCTGCCTTGTGTAATCTTAACTTGTTTTATTGCATCGGCTGTACGGGATGGGTTCCTTTGCCTTGTTCCTGATCCCAGACTGAAAGCATTTACTCTTTAGTACTAATGTTATCTTTGGGGTAGGAGGTTTTAGATATTCTTTATCCATCCAGTACTTTCCCCTCTAACCCAGTTTTCATGAGACTTTTCTGAAGAATTTTTCACTATTTTATTTATTTATTTTCTTTTCAGACTAAGTCTTGTAGGTAGCCCAGAATGGCTTGGAATTCACTGCGTACCCTAGGCTGGCCTTGAACTTGTGATTTTCCTGTCTTTAAATCCCCAGAGGGGAATTACAGGTGTGTACCATCTGACCTCTTCTATTCCATTTTTGTTTTGTTTTGATTTTTTTTTTTTTTTGAGACAGGTTCTTACTATGTGGCTTTAACTGGCTTGGAACTCACTATGTAGACAAGGCTGGCTTAGAATTCCTACTTTTTTTTTTTAAATCATAAGAGGGTTTTTAATTTTGTGAACTATTTTTTCTACTTTAATAGATGTAATCTTATATTTTTCTTTCCTTTTCTCTTTTTCAAAAAATATTCTCGGGGCTGGAGAGATGACTCAGTGGTTAAGAACACTGACTGCTCTTCCAGAGGTCCTGAGTTCAATTCCCAGCACCCACATGGCAGCTCACAACCATCTGTAATGAGATCTGGCGCCCTCTTCTGTGTACATAATAAATAAATAAATAAATCTTTTTTTAAAAAATTCTCTTTTTTGCCTGTTTATATAAAACATTACATTTAATTGATTTTCTGGTCTTGAACTTGCCTTGCATATCTGTTATGCTATATAATTTTTTCATATTGCCAAATTCTATTTGTTAGTATTATTTGTTTTTAAATTATTTTATGTGCATGGGCATTTTGCCTGCATATACATCTGTGTTCCATGTGCATGCCTCTTGAGTGCAGAAGAGTGTGATGGATCCCCTGGAACTAGAGTTACAGATAGTTTAGAGCAGCCATAGGGTGCTGGGAATCGAACCCTGATCATCTGGAAGAGCAGTCAGTGCTCTTAACTGATGAGCCATCTCTTCAGACCCCTGCTAATAGTGTTTTGAGAATCTTTATTTTCACCATCTGAGCATAATCACACATGCCTGTAATCTCAGCACTGGGGCCAAGAGGACTGTGTGTATGATGCTAGGGTACACGAGTTACAGGCTGTCCTGAGAGATGGGAGCGAGTATACATGTATCAAGATACTGTCTGAAGAGCCGGGCGTGGTGGTGCACGCCTTTAATCCCAGCACTTGGGAGGCAGAGGCAGGCAGATCTCTGTGAGTTCGAGGCCAGCCTGGTCTACAAAGCAAGTTCCAGGACAGCTCTGTCACACAGAGAAACCCTGTCTTGAAAAACAAAACAAAAACAAACAAACAAACAAAAAACTGTCTCAAAATAGCAAGCCTGATATAGTGGTGTACCCTTGTAATTCCAGCACTTAGGAGACAGAGGCAGGAGGATCACTGTAATTTTGAGGTCAGTCTGATCTATGTACACAGTCCCAGACCAGCCAGGGCTACCTAGTGAGACCCTGGTTCAACAACAACCAAAAGGATTCTTTTCTCCAGAGTTCTTGGAACTGTACTCTCTTTTTTTGTATGGTTTTGGTATCAGATTCTTCTGCTTCAGAAAATAAGCCCTTCTATTTCATGAAGAAGTTGTTAGAGTTGGTGTTAACTCCTCATTAACTGGTAAATTCTCTGGTAAAACTTTCTGTGCTTGGAGTTGTTTTTCGGTTTTTTGTTTTTTTTTTTTTAAGATTTATTTATTTATTATGTTTACAGTGTTCTGCCTGCATGTATGCCTGCCTATAGGCCAGAAGAGGGCACCAGATCTCATTACAGATGTTTGTGAGCCACCATGTGGTTGCTGGGAATTGAACTCAGGACCTCTGGAAGATCAGCCAGTGCTCTTAACCTCTGAGCCATCTCTCCAGCCCCCATGTTTTTTTTTTGTTGTTGTTTTTTTTGTTGTTGTTTGTTTGTTTGTTTTTGTTTGTTTAATTAAGGACTTTTAAAGTTTGTTCTGAGACAGGGTCTTATGTAGCCCAGGTTGTCCTTCAACTCGTATGTAACTGAGGATGACTTTGAACTTCTGATCTACCTGCCTCCACTTCCCACATGTGCACACAGCACCAGCTGAGTTTATGTGGTTCTAGGGATTGACTAAGGGCTTTGTGCATCTGAGGCCAGCACTCTACTAACTGAGATACCTCCCCAGTCAGATGGAGACTTCTTTTTAAAACTACAAATGCAAACTTCCCTCATGCTTGTAGGACTGTTCCGATTACCCATGCCATGCTGAATGAGGCAAATGTACAGAACAGTCAGCTGTTTCTCCTTTGTTCTGTTCTCTGTGCGTGGAGTGCAGTTATTCATCCTGTCCCAGCATGCTTTGAGTCCACGGGGCCTTGGCAATGTCTTCTCTTCAACTCTTGATTTTGATCATTGGTATTTTTTCTCTTTCTTTCGTTTGTGTTGTTGTTAGTTCTTTTGCTGTGGTTGTTTTTAGACAGGGCTTTACTTGAGCCCAGGTTGGCCCATAACTTACTATGTAGCCCAGACTTCTCTCCAACTCACAGCAGTCCACCTCCCTCAGCTTTCCAAATGCTGGCATTATGAAAGTGAGGCATTACCCTGATTCGTTTGATGGTTAATAGAGGTTTGCCAATCTTATTGACTTTTTAATGACCAACATTTTCATTAATTTTTCTCTATTGCTTTTTGTTTGTGACTTCATTGATTTTTGTCCTATATTATTTCCTTAGCTGTATGATGAAGCTATCTTGCTTATCTAATATAACCGCAAGAATTTAATGAAATGGCACAGATACGGACTTAGCACAGAGCCCGAATGTAGATGTAGTTATAACTTTGGCAGTTTCTCCCTTTGAATTATTTCCCATAGTAGACTCTCTCTCTTGGGACTTACAGTTAGAAAACTTGCCTTAGTGTGTAGCACACCTTGCCAGGCTTTGCCTTTATAAAAAAATAATAAATTAAATAAATAAATGAATGAATGAATGAATGAATGAATAAAATTCCCCACAAAATTACAATACTTGGCTCATGTCTAAATTTAAGTATATAAACTTTTTAAAATGATTTTAATTATTTTTTATGTGTGGGGTGTTTTTCCCTTGTATGTATGTCTATGCATCACTCATATGCCTGGTGCCTTCAGAGGCCAGAAGAGGGTGTTGGATCCCCTGAAATTGGAGTAACAGATGGTTGTGATGTGGGAGCTGCGTTCTTCACAAGAGCAGCAAGTGTTCTTAACAACTGAGCTATTGCAGAAGAATTGTTGAGTTTTATAAAGGCCCCAACATCTGTTGCAGAGAGCGTAGAGAGTTGTGAACATTCAAGAATCACCCGCATGGACTAGAAGAAAAGAAAGAAAATAGACACTGGACAGGACACATGGCACCCCTGCCTGAGTGGCAGAATCTGCTTTATCTGATCTAAAACCAGTTCACCCTATTGAATATCTGTGTTAGCTCAGGAAGCTTTCCCCTGGCACTGTGAATCAGGCTCCCTTTTCAGTGTGTGCCACAGTACAACCTGTAGACCTCTGTAGCATCCTGATGTAATCTCCTCTTATCTCAAGGACAAAGAAACAAGATGTGAGATAGTTAGCTGGAGTCTACATGGTGGTGTTACATGTGGGTGGTTACATGTTTTGCTGTGCAGATATATGTACAGTGCATTATAAATATGTATTCATATATACACTCAGCATATTTATTATATGTAATATAAATGTTATCTTTATATGTTATAAATATATAGCAATTATATTTATACACCGAGCATATGAAATGATTATAAAATATATCAATACAGTGTATGTTATGGAGCCACATCTTTAATTTCAATACCATACGTCAGATTCTTTCTGGCTTTGCCCCTGTCATTTCTGCGAGTGATAAACACTGCTCTTATTATCTTCAGTTTATTTGCATATGTGTTTAATGTAACTATTCTCTCAAATCCTTCACCCAACTGCCCATCCTCTAGCCTCCAAGCCCTACCCTGCACAGCCTCATGGTTCCTTGACCTTCTGCTTCATACTTAGCATATCCCCCTTTCACTTGGGGAAGGGAGGGAAAGATGGGACCAAAGGGAGGGCAGAGTTCCTTCCCTCCCTCCCTGTTTTTCTGTTCTTTTTTCCAGTGTTGAAGATTCAAACCAAGATCTCACACATGCTAGGTACAGGCCCTGTTACCGAACCACATGCCTAGTCCAACTAGGAGTATTCCTCGTATGATACGTACTTCAGCCAGTCATGTCTGGCTTTTATTTGTTTTCATTGTCAAAAGCTGGCTGTCATGCCTCCTTTGATGCAAAGGCTTTTCTCATAGCTGGGAACACTGGTACACTGAAGGCTGAAGGAAAAAGCACGATGCCATTGTCTCTGCGGAGACTCGGCTTCAGCTAGGGGCTAGGCGCCTCTTCCTTGAGCTCTCGGCATGCGGGAAGGGCCATGAGGGATACAAATTAAAACTGCTTTAAAATTCCCTCTTACCCTGTCAGAATGGCCACCATCAAGAATACAAATGACAACAGATGCCGGTGTGGATGTGGGGAAGGGGACCACACTGTTGGCGGGAGTGTAAACTAGTGAAGCTGCTTTCAAAACAATAGCAACAAACCCTACCAAAACCCAGAGTTAGAGCTGCAGTCTGGCTGAGCTATGCCAGTCCCGGGCCTAGACTCCACACACTCTATGTGTCCTACATAAACATACTTGTGCATCCACGATTGTTACTGCTCTGTTCACAGAAATTAGGAAATGTAATCAGCCTAGATGTCTATCAACTAAAGTCTGGAAAATGAAAATGCAGCACATATACACAATAGAATTTTATTTAGATGTATAAAAAATAAAATTATGAGATTGGAGCCAAGCATGGTGTCTCATGCCTTTAATCTCAGTACTCAGGAGGCAGAGACAATTAGATCTCAGTGAGTTCGAGGCCAGCCTGGTCTTCCTAGTGAGTTCCAGGAGAGTTCTAAGATATCTAAGGCTACATAAAGAGACCCTGTCTCAAACAAACAAACAAACAAACAAACAAACAACAAATAAACAGAAAAGAGATTAGAAGGTAAATAGATGAAACTGGGAAATTTTTACTGAATGTAGTAATCCAGGCCAGAAAGACAAATGCCTCACATTTTCTCTTATATATGAATTCTAGCTTCAAATTTTTAACCTCATGTTTATCCTGGAGTGCCTACAGAAGCCAGTGAACTATAAAGGTGTCATGGGGGGTGGGGTGGATAATAGAACATAGGTAATAGTATTAACATGCATAAGATGGAATGCACTGAAGTAGCAGTACAGTAAAGTATTAAGTAAGTGCTCCAGCAAGGTGTGCTGGAGTGATAATATGTAAGGCCTTTCTGCACAATACAGAAAGACTGAGGGTATGCTGGAACCATAGTGCAGTAAGGGCTGGGAGCTGTGCTTGAATAGGAAGAATCAGGAGATTGGTGAGATAATAAAGTAATAAATGTCAAGGATGGAGATGGTACCAATAATTGATGGCGTATTAACTAAATAGCATCTATTAATTGGAATGCATATAGATGGTGCATTGCAAATTAATATGCCAAGGAGCACTGTGAAAACTCAGGAGGTTCTGTGTGACTGGAGCCCTAAAGATACAGGATGTTTTCTGCCCCAACTGCTCCTGTAGGACATCAGGACTAAAGTCCTTGAGCATGATTTGCTTCCTTTTGTAAATGTGTGTTGATTTATTAGCTCGCTAAGATGGTGATCACGAATGTAGCTCCTCTGTTTGAGCTGGCTTGTGTTCTGAACATTGCATGGTGCTGGTTCTCCAGGCTGCATTATGGAAGAGGAGAAAACAGAGAGAACTGTAGAGTCCTACCCAAGAACTGCCTTTATATTCCAGATGAAAAGTTCTGCTTCAGAATCGTCACACTGGGTGGAAGGGAAACTGGAAGTCTTTCCACTGAATTCATGGAATATTATAAAGTTCCAGCCCTTGAACTTGGCTGTGACCTTCTGAAACGTTCAAGGCCCTCAATGGAAAACATGATCAGATCTGGCTGCTGGCACACAGTGGATTCTCAGTGCTCCTTCTGAGTGCTTGTTTGGATGACTGAATTTGCTATTGAATTGTCTTCGTTTGCCTATTAATTTCCACTTCAAAACTTAATTTGCCATCATGGGAAGTGTTTTTCCTAAGCAAATTACAACACAGATGGTCAAATAGAAGTGTGTGGTGTTGCTAGCTCACCTCTCCTCAGTGGACTCGTGCTGAGGTTTTCATAATGCGGTCCGGATGGGCTTTTTCTCCTCACATGCTCAATCCCAAAAGACACAGCAGTAAAGGCAGTTTCATGTGGTGGGAAGTAGTTTTGGAACATTAAGCCAAGAGATATATATTAGATTAAATCAACACATTGAATAATGTTGTATGTGAATACTGTGTGTGTTGATTAATTCATGTTGATCATGAATGTTGCTCCTTCTTTTTTTGTTTGTTTGTTTTTGTTTTTGTTTTTCGAGACAGGGTTTCTCTGTGTAGCTTTGCGCCTTTCCTGGAACTCGCTTTGGAGACCAGGCTGGCCTCGAACTCACACAGAGAGATACGCCTGGCTCTGCCTCCCGAGTGCTGGGATTAAAGGTGTGAGCCTCCACCACCTGGCAAAGCAATGCCACTTCTTTTTTTTTTTTTTGGAGCTGAGGATCGAACCCAGGGCCTTGTGCTTGCTAGGCAAGTGCTCTACCTCTGAGCTAAATCCCCAACCCCTATGAATGTAGCTCCTTCATTTGAGCTGGCTTGTGTTCTGAACATTGCATGGTGCCAGTTCTCCAGGCTGCATCATGGAAGAGGAGAAAACAGAAAGAATTATAGAGTCCTACCCAAGAACTGCCTTTATAAGTTCTGCTTCTCTGGGTCTGGTTCAGAATCATCACACTGGGTGGAAGGGTGCAGGGTATCAGGTAGGGACCATATTTGGGGTCGATGTCCAGAACAGACTTGCACGCAGCCAGTGCAGCCATGTGGAGATTGTGAGAATACTCATCTGTGAAGTCTGAGGGAGGCACAGGCACAGCTTTGCCTGTCCCTTCAGTACATCCGAGCAGTAGGACTCTGAGCATGTTCTCCACCACCGATCCTGGGATAGCCGAGCCTGTGGGCTTCTAGAGGGAAGGTAACGAAAAGGGCCTGGGAGCTGTCAGCCTCAGTACTAAAGAGACGGAGGCAGGAGGATCACTTGAGATTTGAACTCAGTTCAAGACCTGCCTGGGGTTCATAGTCAGACCCTGTAGGGGAGGGGACAGATAACAGTGTCCTTCTCACTCTGGTTTCCGTCCCTGGCACTTGTCCCATAGTTCCTGGTGGTGTGAGAGCACTTCTTACACATTCGCAGGTCACCTTGGGACTTTGGGATGCAGATTCCCTGGGCCTAGAAACTTTCACTAATTCGATGATTGCCTTGAACTTTGGCTTTCCCCAACTAGGACAAAGGCCATTTGGGGGCACATGCCTGAGAGAAGAGCAGAATACAATCAGAGCTGAGAGAACACTGGGTAGCCTTTTGCCCTCCATGTTTCTTTCATTCTTGTCCCTGATATCGGTGTCGCACTGTGCAGACCAGGCCAGCCTCAAACTCTCAGTCCTGATATCGGTGTCACACTGTGCAGGCCAAGCCAGCCTCAAACTCTCAGTCCTGATATCGGTGTCGCACTGTGCAGACCAGGCCAGCCTCAAACTCTCAGTCCTGAGTAGCTACAATTACAGTTGTGTGTCACCACACCTCGAGTTACAGCAGAAAACAAAAGCCAAACTTCAAAACTCCACATCTTTGACTCTGGAACATCTTACCCAGAATTCCCGGGCTTTGCTTTCCCTCTTTGAAGTCTTTATTATTTTAGAGCGTGTTTAGGTTCCCAGCAATGTGGAGAGGAGGGTATAGAGACTCTTCATGTGTCTCTCAGACATCCTCCCCTTCCCCATTACCGACACAGTGGAGCTCAAGTTACAGCAAACCCATACTGACACATTTATTACCCAAAGCCTATAACTCAGGTTGGGAATCAAATGCCGAATGATGTGTCTGTCTTTACAATATCATACAGGGTAGTTCCTCTGTCCTAAAAAATCCTCTGTGGTCTGCCTGTGTGTCCCGCTCACCTAACTGATGGCAGCCATTAGTTTTCTTTCTGTTTCCACAGTTTTACCTTTTTAAGAATGTGGGACAACTAGATCCACACAGCAGGCAGTCTGTTCAGATTGTCTCCTTTCACTTAGTAATGTACATTATTCTCTATGCTACCAGGCATGGTAGTGCACAACTTTAATCCCAGCACTCAGGAGGCAGAGGCAGGCAGATCTCTGTGAGTTCCAGAACAGCCAGGGCTGTCTCAAAACACACACACACACACACACACACACACACACACACACACACACACACGCAAAGATTTCCTCATGTCAAAGCTGAAGAGATGGCTCAGTGGTTAAAAGGTTCAATTCTCGGCGCCTACCTATAAGTTCACAACCTCTGCAACTCTAGTTCCAGGGGATTGGATACCTTCTTCTGACCTTCCCAGATACCAGGTATACATGTGATACACAGACATACATGCAAACAAAACACCCACACACATAAAAATAAGTACATTTAAAAAACTGGTGTATAATATGTATTCTCATGCTTGGTAACTCTTTTCTTTTTAGGACTGAATAATATCCCACTGTCTGAATGTACCACAGTTTATCATTCACTTGGTTATTTCAGTTTTAGCAATTATGAATAAAGGTACTAGTTATACCCATGAAGCCTTGTCTTGAGATGGGTTTTTTTCCCTCTAGGATTATTATTATTATTATTATTATTATTATTATTATTATTATTATTTGCACTTTATCAGCCAGTTCCTTCAAAATGAAACTTTTCTTTTTTGGTTTCCAGCATGAAAATTAGGACCAGATTTGGAATAAATGTTTGGAAGAATTTTCTAGTAGCTCTAGAAACTCAGAGATAAGCATACTGGAAATAATTCCATGTTATTGCTAAAAAGATGAAGGCATTGTAGGGTGGTAGGGTTAAAAGTTCATCATTTCCATTTCTTTTAGGGTTGAGGACTTTTTTGGAGGTATCTTGTAACCTCTCGTGTGGAAGACACTACTGGCCCCAGTCCTAGGGCTACAAGATAGACAAACTCCATCCCTGATAAGGGAACCTGTGTCTCATGTCTCAACTTGCTCCTCTTAGTCCTAAAACTGATTTGTCTCCAAGTGTTGGCTGAAAGATGACTTCTAGATGTTTGACATCCACATTCATTCATAAGTCGTCAATGTCCACCCACCGTGTTCCAAGCTTCTCTCTGAGCATTAGGGAAGTAGCAATGAATAGACAGTGGAAGTCCCTGTTCTTTTGGATTACAAGTCTTTTCAACATGTTCTAACTAAATTCAACATCCTCATTAGAGTCCCTTAATGACTTCACCTGGCATCTGGATTTTTCCTAGTTGAAGTGACATTTTAGTGGCCCAGATTAGTTCTGAGTTTTCCTCAGCAGCGAATTTCCTTCCATGTGCGATCGTCTTTAGCAGTTCCATGTGCCTGTCTGTTTCCTTGGGGTCCCCTGGCCCTCCCTGCACAGCACCGCCCTCAAGCACAGCAGCTTCCTCGTCTCCATTACCACTGGTCCTCCTGGACAGTTTATTATTCCTTCACCATGTGCAATCAGGGCCCATCTGGGGTCAATTAACTGGAAACACTTGTTCAATCAAGAAAGAAAGAAAGGGATGGAGGAAGGAGGACAAAGAAAGGATGATAAACAGAGTTTAAACATTGCTTGCCATCAAATCCTAACTCGTGAGTAGGATCGCACATGTTCTTAGACTAGGCTTGCTGAAGTTGCTTAACATCTTTCCACACTGTAATGCATATTCTATAATTTCCAGGTTTATGGCTTTTTGATATAAAAAAAGAAACAAGAGAGAAACCTAACATTAGTGGGATACTTGGCACTATATTTGAAAAGCAGTGCACCAGTCCCTGGTTCGATGGAAGTGGTTGTGATTCTCAGTGTGTTTTCGGGTGCTCCTTAGGTATTCTGCTCTGAATATTGGTTCTCTTAGTGTGCTTCATTCTTGAAAATAGTTGATCCCAAATGTGGGTGCTGCCAAATAGTGATGACAGACGTGATTGTGAAATGGGGGATACTTGTCTCTGGGGAGAAAGGACCGACCTGCAAAGGTCTAGAAAAGAGATGGGATCAAATTATCCTCTAAGCTGAATATTAGATTTCAGCTCTGCATTTAAAGATTGGGAGGTGGGGTTGGGGATTTAGCTCAGTGGTAGAGCGCTTGCCTAGCAAACCCAAGGCCCTGGGTTCGGTCCTCAGCTCTGGCAAAAAAAAGGAAAAAAAAAGGTAAAGATTGGGAGGTAATATATTTTTGTTGACAAAAAAATTGAGTCTCAACTGTTTTCCCAGAAATCTTGAAATCAGTTTTCATATTGTGTCAAATCAAAAAATGAGAGATACATATTTTCCGCTGTTTATAGGACTGTGTTTAGCCAATGTGTAGAAATACATAAAAATTATCTGAGTTTGTCATAATTTCATTTTATTTGGAAAATATTATGATTTGAAACATTGTATTGATAAGTTGTTTTTTACCTTGAAGATACTTGTTTAACTCATCCAAATGAGCAGCTAAATCCACTTAAAAGACTGTCAATTTTTGGTACAATATTTTTTTTGTGGGGGGAAGTGGGAGAACCAGGTCTCTCTATATAGCCCTGGATGGTCTGGAACTCACTATGCAGATTAGGGTGGCCTCAACTAAAACTCTAAATTTGAGTTCTGGGATTAAAGGCATGTGGCAACACACCCAACCCCAAATTTTGTATTTTGATACCATTGATGACTTATAAAATCTCACCAACATTTGACCCTGATTTAGCCATATTCTGTAAAGTAAAGATGTTGCCATAGTCAGCATCAACACTTTGTTTGTTTGTTTGTTTGTTTGTTTTAAAGGCTTCCTGGAGTTGGCAGTGACTTATTGCCTTGGCCCTGAGGAAATTTACCATCTTGATGTACTTACTATTCAATGATATTCATTAAATGTGAGTTTTAGGCAGTGATACCATTGTCTTCTATTCATTTTACCAGCCAGGATACCATCAGCTTAGATCAGATATATTGACAGTGGTTAAAGAACAAAATTTTTAGTACTCTATATAAATATCTTGACTGACCTGTATCTTTAGGGTACTATGAAGGTCCCTAAACCTAAGTCCCTGTTCAGGGCACCATCTGTGAGAGGCCAGCTCCCACCTTTTCAAGGCTTCCTATGAGGAGGAGAGAGGAATAAGAAACATTTAGATACAAAGATAGCAGAGAGGAAATAAACAGAAACACGGGATAGCTTCGGGAGGACCTGGGTCAATACCCAGTGGCCCAGAAGTTTATTCAAAAGGGCTTTTTGTAACAATGCCAAGGTGAGGGGCAAAAGACCTCCCCCTTGCTAGATCAAAGCACACCGCACAGTCAAGTGTAGACCCTTCCAAACACCTGGTAACCTCACCTGTGGTCAAATCATCCCATTAGGCAGCCCTGCTGGGTAAAGCAAGCTCAGATTCTCTGACCCTGAGTAATTTGAGCCTCCACAGTGTACCAAAGAAACCATCTCTTCAGTGATTTGTTTGTTTTGTTTTGTTTTTCAAGACAAGGTTTCTCTATGTAGCCTTGGCTGTCCTGGAACTCCCTCTACAGAACAGGCTAGCCTCGAACTCATAGATCTGCCTGCTTCTGCCTGGCAAGCACTGGGATTAAAAGCATATACCACCACACCTGGTCCTTCAGTGACATTTTAAAAAGATGTGTGTATGTCATCTATGTGTGGGTATCCATGAAGTCCAGTAGAAGGTGCCAGATCCCCTGGAGCTGGAGTTGCAGGCCATTGTAAGCTACCTACCTGGTATGGGTGCTAGGAAGTGAACTCAGGTCCTCTGGAAGAGCAGCCAGTGCTCCTAACTGCTGAACTCTCTCCAGGCACACTTCAGTGGTATTATCTTGTTATCAATACCTCTAATTTAAAAAAAAAAAAAAAAAAAAAAAGTTTGTTCTCCAAACTTCTTTCCTATGGATTTTTCCCTGTTTCTTCAGTTCACTTGGTATAGTCTGGTGAAACGAACAGATTTTAGGCCCCACCCCACCCCCTTTTAGGGCATTTTATATCTGCTACACTTTGCATACATTGCTTAATAAGCTCACCATCTGTAAGTAGTTGGTATTTTTTAATTAATTAACTAAGTTTTTAACCATTCAGTATGCTACCATATAACTGTTTTTATAACTGGGAATAATGGGACAGCTTTGGAAGGCCTTTCTTCAGTTTCACTATTTTGTCCTTGTGACATGGTCATGATACTCACTAAAACTGTTGACATGTTCTCACATATCGTGCCCTTTGAATTTTTAGTCTCTGAAAACTTGGGCAGATTCCCTACTCATTAGAAGAATGCCTTGTAATTTGCCTGGAGAAAAAGTCACCCCTGTCTGCATTTGCTGAGCAGTCCTCCTTTTCTTTTGGCCGCTGCTGTTTCCTTAGAGCCATTGTGGAGCCATACTTTACTGTTACTTCTCATGTTTCCCCTGTGTCTGTTTCAACCAGAAATGCTTCCTTTTTCTCATCGCTACACTATTGCTGGCCACTTGCACAGAAGTCTTTATGAGCCCACAGGGTTCTTCAATTGCCATAGGAGTCAAATGCAGGAAATTAGGAACTCCCCTTTGCTGAGGATAGCCCATTCAAGCAGGTAGTAATAGTGGTACTGCCCTGGGTTTAAATGGTGTGCAACAGGATCAACACAGACCCAGTCCAGCTCAACAGCTATTTTCTTGCTTCCAAGAGGTAGTACCTTTCTTCTCATCTGCCTTTTACTTCTGGGTGTTCTTTCTCTTGTTCTTGCAAGGCTTGAGAGGCTGGGGACTTAGCTTTGGAGGAGGCTTAGCATTTTACCTCCAGCTACAGTCACTATGGCCAGAGGCTTTTTTTTTTTTTTTTTCAAACATGAGTAAGAATATAGATACCTACAGTTAATGTAGAACCCTTTCACATGTTTAAGACATAGAGTTTTGCTCCCAGCTACAGGCAAAGCCATAGCTTAGAGTTTGGGTGTCACCACTGCTGCAGGCAGGCTGCTGGCTGAGCCTGTTTTTTCTCAACCATGAAGAAGACTAGACATACATATGGTTAATATGGAACCCTTCACTTACTTATTGACACCCCCTCATAGTTTATAGTTAGAGCGGGCAGGCATCTTTAGTGGTTTGCCTTTTTGACAAATCCAGAGTATTATTGCCTCCCCCATTCATTAGTTTTCATTAGTTCATGTGACAATCAAGTCGTACAACTTAAATACAACTAGCATGTGTCTGGGGACAAACACACCTGACTCTTAGGACACTGACAGCTCAATGCTGGGGGCAGCAGTTCACGGGTGCCTTTGAGGGGAACCTACTTTTAGCCCAAGTATTTACCTTGCCAAGGGTGAGTATCCTTGAATACTTGGGGCTCGTTGGCTGTTTTGGTGGATTGGTTATCACCAAATGTTAAATGAAGGTATATGTATTAACCGCCTGTCTTCTTGAGTCACATCCTTCACCAGACCATTGCCCTGCTCCGCGGCCTGCTCACTAGGTAAGATACCATAACAACCTCTTGCCTAGATTCATGTGATCCCTCTGCAACAGTATCTCCTTCCCCTGCTGGTGCTTTGATTGTGACTTTCTCACAATCAAGCCTTTGTTTCACCCTCCTGAACAAAGAAGGGCCCAGAGCAGAGCCTTGTTGTTCAGGATGCGGGTGTCCCCGCCAAGTGCCTCCCCATCCCTCTGTGCCCTCCTGCTACTTGCCGACATGAACGGAAATGCGGTTCAGTGAGAAGAGTCACCCCACGACAGACAGGATGTGCTTTTCCCTTTAAAATCACACTCACTGTATCCTGCCCTGCCTGCTTCTCCTTCCTGCTTAATAATCCTTGATTGCTTTGAATAAAGTCCAGTTCTGGAGCCAGGCACCTCCTGGGGCAGAGCACCCACCCCCCCTTCTCTTCACAGACTGCCAGGCTGCAATCATGCTGATTAAATTCAGTGAGGGCTCAGCTTCTTTTAGCTAGAAAACAATGTGGTCCTAAGGTTTTTGCACTTATCTTACCTGACTGGGGGGAAAAATCACTTACATGTCATCAAATTCATCTAAGGTGTGCAATCCAGTGATTTTTAGTAAAATGGCCAAGTTATGACTGTTATCACAAAACATGCTGTCAGTCCTCAAATCTCTCTTCTGTTTCTCGTCACCCGGTTTTTACCACCTGCGAAGGCCAGCCACTGATCTGCTTTTGTCCGGATAGACCCTCCCTGCTCATTACCTGACACTTCTCCACAGCTGGGTATTTCTGGCCCAGTGTGCAGGCGTTCACCTAGGGAGCTCTCTGTCTGAGTCAGTCACTTGACTTTACCACCTTCTGCTCATGCTCAAGCTTCTCTTGACTTTCTTCTTGTGTGAACCTGCTCCTTGTTCAACAAGGTGGCTAGGCTCATTAGGAAAGCTGAGCTTTTTTTTTTTCCTTCTCCAGAAGGTAGGAAACTTGAATAATGTAATGTACAAAATGGAAACTGAAAATTCTTTACTAAATAAAGGAATCCATGGCCTCTAAGGTGTAGACTATCTTACCTTGTAGGATTTTGAGCATAGTGCACATAAAGATATTTTAATATTATTTTATTTTAGAGACAGGGTCTCTCTATCTCTGACTGTCCTGGAAGTTACTAAGTGGATCAGGCTGGGCTTGAACTCACGGGGATTGCCTGCTTCTGCCTCCTGAGCACTGGGATTAAAGGTGTGTACTGCCACACCCAACTACGGCTCAACTATTATTTTTAATTTTGATAAGGAAAATGGCATTGTTTTTAACTAAAACAATTCATGCTTGATAGCTTGAAAAGTATAGAACAAAATAATGTCTTTTAAACTATCTCTTTTTTAAAAAATGTGCATTAGTGTTTTGCCATGGGTGTTGGGTCCCCTGGAACTGGAATTAGAGACAGTTGCACACACACGTACACTTGTTTTGTTTTTTGTTTGTTTGTTTTGAGACAGGTTCTTAGTATGCAGCCTGGATTAGCTTGAAACTTGCTTTGTAATTCAGGCTGACCTCAAATTCCCAGAGATCTGCTTGCCTCTGCCTTCTATATGCTGGGATTAAAAGTATGTATTGCCTTATCAGGCCTATATACACCCAATTTTTGAAAAGAAAAAGAAGAAATCATGGCACATTCTATAACATGGAAGAGCCTTGAAGGCATTGTCTTGAAACACATCAGTTACAGAATGACAGATGTGATGTAAGTCCACTCCTGTGAGGCACCTAGAAGAGAAAAATCTATACACACAAAACAGAACAGTGGTTGCAAGGGGTTATTGAGGAGGAATAGGGGGTTGGTGTTTAATGGCTATAGAACTTCAGTTTTTCAAGATCAAAAGCTTTCTGGAGATGGACAGTGGTGGTGATTATACAATAGGTGTAAATAGACTGTGGAGTTGTATACAGTTAAACATGGGTAACATGGTATGTGGTTTTACCTCATTTTTTTTTTTCCAAGATAGGGTTTCTCTGTGTAGCCCTGGCTGTCCTGGAACTCACTCAGTAGACTAGGCTGGGCTTGAACTTACAGAGATCCACCTGCCTCTGCCTCTAGAATTCTGGGATCAAAGGCATGCACCACCATTGCCTGGTTTTACCCCAATTTCTAAAATAAATGAAAAGAGATTCAAAACGTGATGGAGAGATGACTCAGCATTTAAGAGCACCTGAGATGGCTCAGCAGTTAAGAGCACTTGTTCTTGTGGCGGACCCAGGTGTGGGTCCCAGCACCCACATGGTGGTTCACAGACATCTGTAACTGCAGTTGTTGGGGATCTTATGTCCTCTTCTGAATTCTGCAGGCACCAGGTATACACAAGGTACACCTATATATGTGCAGGCCTTAAAGTACTCCTATATATAAGATAAATTCTGAAAAGAGATTTGTAGGGGAAAACCAAACAGTATTTTTAAAGTTAAAACATTATCTAAAAGACTCCCTTTTGGAAGTAATTTGTATTAAAACATGATGATTATTTTTCTAAACATCTCTCTCAATAGTATAGTTTTCAAGTCTGGGAAAGCCTTTGGTAACCGCTTTTCTGTTTTCTGGGTTGTTGTTGTTTTTAATTATTTATTTTATGTTCATTAGTGTTTTGCCTGCATGTATGTCTGTGTGAGGGTGTCAGATCTTAGAATTACAGGCAGTTGTTAGCTGCCATGTGGGTGCTGGGAATTGAACCTGGGGCCTCTGGAAGAGTGCTCTTAACCACTGAGCCATCTCTCCATCCTGTAGCAAGCTTTTTCTTTTGAGCCACCAACCAGCTCCCCTGTTTTCTGTTCTTTTGAGGTCATCTTTTCCATATTGCACACATAAGTGAGATCATACAGCATTTCTCTGTGTCTAATTGCTTCACTTAGCATAATGTGCCAGTTCCACACATGCTGTTTTAATGACAGAATTTAGTTTGTTAAAGGCTAAAGAGGTAAGTATTTTTCCACATTTTCTTTGTCCGCTGATGGACACTCATTCCTTGGCTGCTGTCAGCATAGTTGCAGTGAACATGGAGTACAGATATTTCTTCAAGACATCAATTTCAGCTATTTCTCACACCAGGAAATAGGATTGTGGGTCATGTGTTAACTCCATTTTTTTGCTTTTGATGACCCTCTATACTATTTTCAAAGTGGCTATACTAATTACAACCCCACCAACAGGTGTATGAGGTTCCTTTTTCTCTGTATCCTCACCACCATCTGTGGTTTATCACACTTAACATTATCCTTTTGGTGATAATAGCTATCCTCAGAGATGTGATGATGTATCATGGTTTTAATTTGTGTTTTCTTGGTAATTAGAGATTTGAGTATTTTGTCAAATGTCTGTTGGCTACTCATCTCTCTTGAGAAATGTCTGTTCAGATCTGTTGCCCATTTTCAAAGAGATATAGCTCCATTCTTCACGGTGGTACATACCTTTAATGCCTTCAGAGGCAGGCAGATCTCTGTGAATCTGAGGCTGGGTTGGCCTATAGTCTAGTGAGTTCCAGGACAGTCAGGGTTACATAAGGAGATCTGTGTCAAAAATAAGTAAATAAAATTATAAATTTATTTATTCCTTCTCATTTTAACAACAGAAGTTTTATGGATAGCAAAGACTTTAAAGTAACAACAGCAACAACAACAGGGTCTGTAGTTAGTGTTTTCCTGACTGGCCCACAGTCAGGACAAATCTCTTACCCGCCAGGCCAATGCTGGGATGGCTACCCACTACAACAAGGGTCTTACTTGTGAGCCCAGGATAGCCTTGAATGCACCACAGTCCTCTTGCTCCAGTCTCCCAACTGCTGAGATTACAGGTGTAGCCACCATGCCTAGTTTCAAATCTTTTGTTTGTTTGTTTGTTTTTCAAGACAGGGTTTCTCTGTTTAGTCCTTGCTGTCCTGGAACTCACTTGTAGACCAAGCTGGCCTTGAACTCAGAAATCTGCCTGCCTCTGCCTCTCAAGTGCTGGGATTAAAGGCCTGCTTGACCACCACCTGGCCTCTAATAATTCTTTAGAGATTCAAACACTCATGACAGCTTTTGTTTGATAAATTAACGCTTTAGTCAAATTGTGAGTAAACAAATTACTAACCTGTGAGGCTAACCCTAGTTATCAATTTGACACACCAAGAAGAGGGATCCTCAATTGAGGAACCGTTGCCATAAGATTGGCCTGTGAACCTATCTGTGGAGTATTGTCTTGATTGCTGATTGATGTCAGGGAACCTAGTTTTCTGTGGGCAGTACATCTGTAGGTAGGTTGGCCTCTGCTGTATAAAAAAGGGAGTAGAGTGTGAGCTTGGGAACAAGCCAATAAACAGTGTCCCTCAATGATTTCTGCTTCAGTCCTCGTTAGACTTCTCTCAGCAATGGACTGTGACCCGGAAGTGCAGCCAAATAAACCTTCCTCCCTCAAGTTGCCTTTGTTCACTGTTCTAACACATCAACAGAGGAGCAAACGAGGACAGAAGTGAGTGAGTACGTGTTAGGTGCTGGTGATGCAAAGATGAATCTGAGGATCATTGCTCTCAGAGGGACCCCAGGCTCACAAGGAAAGATGCTTAGACTAGGGCAGGGATGTCGGGGGAATGTAAGCATTTACAAAGTCCATAAGTCCAGTGAAAGAAAACACTGAGTTCTGCCAAGGAGATGCCTGAGCAAGATTTTTAAAGGTGCTGGTTGTGCCCAGTTAGTAAATAAAATTGTATCATAACCAAATATCAAATACTGTGGGGCTCAATCGACAGAGATTACTTTCCCATAGTTCTAGAGGCTGGGAGTCTGAGATCACAGTCCCAGTTCTGATGATGATTCTTTTCTTTCTTTCTTTCTTTCTTTCTTTCTTTCTTTCTTTCTTTCTTTTTTTTTTTTTTTCAAGACAGGGTTTCTCTGTAGCTTTGGAGGCTGTCCTGGAACTTGCTTTGTAGACCAGGCTGGCCTCGAACTCATAGAGATCCATCTCCTCTGCTCCCCCCCCCCCACCCAGTGCTGGATTCTTTTCTTAAACAAAGCTACTTCTTACCATGCCTGTGCATGACAGAGGAAGGAAGATGTCTTTCTCCTTTTAAAGCTACCAGTAAGAGGAGGGGCCCACCATGAAGGCCCCACTTAACTATCACACTGGAGGTCGCAACTTCAGCAGGCTCCTTTGGGGTGGGGATGGGGGCACAATCTGGCTCATAGCAGATAAATAGGCGCCTGCTGGGCAGCCAGGTTATGCATTGGTGGTGTCAGGTCAAAAGCACAGAGGCTTAAGACAAACAGGCTATATTTTCAGAGCTACAACTGGGCTTGAAGATCCTGGACTATAAAGTAGAAAGCATGTCACACTTTTGAAAGATGAAGCCAGAGTTGTACAGGTGGAATTGAAGACCTAGAATTCAAGAAAGACTTGCTGGGCAGCAGCGGCATACGCCTGTAATCCCAGCACTCGGGAGGCAGAGCCGGGCAGATCTCTGTGAGTTCAAGGCCAGCCTGGTCTACAGAGCAAGATCCAGGAGTCATGGGGAGCCTTTAAACAGATGACATTAAGTCAGATTTGCATTTTTTAATTTATTAGTTTATTTTTAATTTTAAAAATTAGATTTATATATTTTACTTTATGTGAGACTGTTTTGCCTGCATGTATGTACATATACCGTGTGTGTCCTTGGTGCCAGCAGAGGTCAGAAGAGGGCATTGGATCATCTAGGACTGGAGTTAGAGATGGTTATGAACCGCCAATATGGGTGCTGGGAATGGATCCCAGATCTTCTGCAAGAGTATTAAGTGCTCTCAACTGCTGACATACCTCTCCAGCCTTTGCGTTTTTTTAAAAGTCAGAATGGAGAGCAATTGGAGCTGCAAAGCTAATGCAGTCAATCTTGAAAGCAACAAAGGCCTGCATTGAACAGAAGGCAGGAAAGCCAAGAAAGAGGTAAACGCTAGCCCACATTGGGAACCTGCAATATGGAACTGACCCAATGTGACCAGATGTGGGAGGTGAGAGAATCAGAGGAGGCCAGGTTGGGCTGTTGTCTGGATCTCATAAAGAGGTTTGGTAATGGCGTGCTTGACATTTTACAGAATTAATAAAATGACTCATCTGTTTCCAGACTCTTCGGATAAGCTTGGGACTGCTTTGTAAACAGAAGCTGTATCACTCTTAAAATCTTCATAGTCTCAGGGTTTGTCTCTCATTAGAGAATGATTTTGGAAAGTCGGTCATCTTTTCTGGATCCATTTTTCACCTCTTTAAAAATGGGTGGTGGTGGTGGTGGTGGAACATGATCCCATGTGGATTTTTGCTCCAACATTGTCTTGGATAATTTATTTTCCTTAGTCCATGCATCTTAATGCTCTGCTAGGTTTTGTAGATTACAGAAGTAAATGTGATGCTTGTCTTCGACAAAATGCTTTTATTGAAGAAATCAGTTGATGGTATTACCACTAAAAAGAAGTAATATTTTTATGTAAACAGTAAACACTAATAAAAGTACTATATATTTAAGGGGTGATTTATATACGGTAGAGCCTATATGTTCATTCATTCATTTATTCATGAATGATCTCATGAAACTTAGTTTAGTGGGAGGATAATAATCAGTGTCAGGGCCCCTCGCCATTTGTGGATGGGGACTATTTAAGTTTCTGTTACCTATAGTCAACCATCATTTGAAAATATGAAGTATAAAATTCCAGAAACTAACCATTGGTGCTTTTTAAACTGGGCAGTGTTCTGAGTAGCAAACACCATGGATGGCATACAACTCCAGGATGTGAGTCATTCTTTTGTTCAGACTGTCCATGTTCTCTATACTGCCTTCCTGTTGGTCGATTAGCAGCCATCTTCCTTATCAGACCCCTTGTCACAGATTCACAATGCTGTGTACAAGTAACCCTTATTTTAATACCGGCCCAGAAGCATGAGAATAGTGGTGCTGGTAATATGGATATGCCAAACAGATACAATAAAGTGCTCCCCTTAAGTAAAAAATTGAAAATTCCCAATAAGGACAGAAAAAAAAAACCCAAACAAACAAACAAACAAACAAACAAACAAAAAACCATGCTATGGCTGTAAAGTATTGTCAGTCTCTAACTGTGCCTAATTTACAAGTAAGGTTTTATCAGAAGTGTGTGTCCTGGAAGAAATACAGTATAAATGGGACTTGGTATCATCTGCAGTTTCAGGCGTTCACTGGAGGTTTGAAACTTATCCCCCATGGGATAAGTGCTACTATACCCAGTGGCAAAGAGTGTCTGCTACAGGGGTTCACAAAGTAAGGGACTGCATTTGTTGGTCTGATGTTGGTGTGAGGAGAGCAGCCTCTCTAAATGGGACTTTCAATCCCAGATCTAGGAGATGAGTCATAGGGTCTGTGCAACAGGAGTGTCTGGGGGAAGTGCATTCCAGGAAAAGGAAACAGTAAATGCAAGCCCCATGGGTGGGAGCATGCTCAGTTAATTTGAGGAGTGGTGAAGAGGCTGAGGAGGTGGGTCCCTTGCAGGGGAGAGTGAAGAATTATTCATTCTGGCTCGGCTGAAAAGGCACCACCTTCTTATTACAAACAGGGACAGGAAAAAGAAAAGACACTGTTTCGGAGGTAGTTACAGAAATGCTGGTAGGAGATGACAGTTGCTTAGACCGTGGGGTAGCAGGGATCTGGTGAGTCCCCAGACGTGGTGAGCTTTACAAAATATCCAGTCTAGGTAACAGGATCTGCTGATAGACTTGATGTGAGAGGGGCTGAAGTTGTTGAGCTGAGTTAGTGGAAGGATGGAGTTGTTAATATGGAGATAAAGAAAACACAGGAGACACACGTCTATGGGAGCAAATCCAGACATTCTGTTTTGTTCTGGTAAGGCAGAGTTGTTTCTTAGACTTTATGGAGCACTTGCCAAGAGGTGGTGTCAAGCAGGCAATGAACTCAGAGAAGTCTGGTTCAGAAGAGGGCCAGGCTGGCCCCACACTGGTGGGATTTAAAGACAAGAAGTCAGGAAATGAAGAGTGAAGGAGTCGTCATGTAGTGGAGCTTTGGGACACTCCAGGGCCTAGAGGTGAGAGAGGAGAAGGACCAACAGGAAGAGTGAGGCCACCCAGAAGCAACCTAGGGGAATGTAGGGTCTGAAAACACGTGAGGTTTTTTTTTTTTTTGGTTTTTCAAGACAGTGTTTCTCTGTGTAGCTTTGCGCCTTTCCTAGAACTCGCTCTGTAGATCAGGCTGGCCTTGAACTCACAGAGATCTGCCTGGCTCTGCCTCCCGAGTGCTGGGATTAAAGGCATGAGCCACCAACGCCCGGCATAACACATGAGTTTTGAGACGCAGAGAGTGACCAACAGTGCCCTAACAAGATGGGTGGGAAGATTATCTGCTAAGTGGACATAGGGTCAAACTGCTCTCTAAACGCACATCTCTATATCTGTAGAGTAGTCTGCAGCCCTCAGACCTCACCAGGGAAGTGTCTTTGTGTGGATTATGGTTAACGTAGAACCTCAAAACTGATCAGAGTGCAGAGCGTCAGTGGAGATGTCTGTGTTTCCCCGATCCAAGGCTTAGGGACCCTCGCAGAAGAAGGGGTAGGAGGTCAGTCATGGATGACCAAAGGAGAACAGTGTCTTCTGGACATACAAGACCACTGCACCCATGAACTCATGGCACTGTAGCTGCCTGCACAAGATGAAGCCTGTCAGCCTTCTAGCAGGGAGGGGAGAGGGGCTGGTCCCTCAGCTGAGAAACTATAGACAGTCGACAACTTCGAGGGGAGGAAGAGATGGCTTTCTTTAAGGGTGTGGCCTTTAAAGAAATGCTACAATGGATGGCCCGCATCTAGAAGTACGTGGGCAGTACAAATTGATGGATTCTTAGAAAAAAGAAAAGACAAAAGAGAAGTTAGGTGACTTGAGAAGGGAGTTGGAGGAGGTAGGGTAAATGTGACCAAAATACATTGAATGAAATTCTCAGAGAATTAATAAAAATAAGAAACAAGTTTTTTTAAAAAGAGCCACAACAACTAAGCAGTGTCCCCTCAGTATGGGTAGCTCCGGCCTTTAATCCCAGCACTAGGGAGGCAGAGGCAAGCAGATCTCTGTGAGTTCGAGGCCAGCCTGGTTTATATTATATTGCAAGTTTCAGGAGAGTCAGGGCTACAGACAGAGACCCTGTCTCAAAACAACAACAAAATACCAACAACCAACCAACCAACCAACAAAGCTGTGTTCAGTCAGGCAGGGGAGAGGACCATTTATTCCGTTCGTGATTTTATTGTTCCTGAGTATTGTCACTGTAAGGTTTGGTTAGGTCTGGCTGTTTCAAGTGAAGGAGGGAAAGATGGACAGGGTCATTTCTTATAACACCATTCTTTTATGACACCAGTTTCTGCTTCTGACTGGCACTGGATCGTGGGCAGGACTGTCCGCTTGGTTTTCTTCCCCTGCTCGCTGACAGTTGTTCCACACTCATTCATTGCTCCATTTAGAAATGTTTGTTGAACGTCTGCCCTGTGTTAACTCTAGGTCTTTCTTGTTCAGATCGATCTTACTTCTCACGTGCAAGACTTCACCTTGCCTATGGCACTTGGCTTCAGCCTTCCACAGTGGGGTTTTTCCAGCCTACCTGGTCCAGCCGCAGTTCTCCGCGTGGGCGGGTAGAGAGAGGCCTGAAGTCGGTCAGCCGACAAAGGGCCGGGAAGGGCTCTTTGGACACTAGGAGCGGTATGCAGATGAGGGGGCGGGCCTTGCTTGACAGACAGCCAGGAGTTGAGCGGGGGGCGGGCCGCAGGATGCAGATGAGAGGGGCGGGCCACGCCAGGCGGACATTGAGGAGCCCAGGGGGGCGGGGCTCGCCTGACAGACTACAAGGAGTTGAGGCCGAGTCAATCAGGCGGGATGCAGATGAGGTGGGCGGGTCGTGAGGAACCCCGGGGGCGTAGCGTATGCAGATGAGGGGGCGGGGCCCGCCCGCGGGCGCGAGGAGCGGCTCTCTGGCCGCCGGGAACTGGAAGGCGCCCGGCTCTTTCTTTGACTGGAGCGGACCAGCGGCCGCCGCCGCCGCTTCACTAGCCGGAGCAGGCGCGCGCTGCGGCACGGCGGCCAGTCGGTCCGGGGCCTGCCAGCCCGCGGCCATCGGAGTCTGCCGACCATGGGCAACCACTCGGCGAAGCTGGAGGAGCCCGAGCCAGGTCTGTGGGGTGCGGGTCGCGCCCCCTTACCGCCACGCCCTTCCCCCCACCGCGGCCCGCCTCGCAGGGGCGCGGGGCAAGGTGAACTTCCCCGGGCCGTGAGTCTCCGCTCTGGAATGCGCTAATGGGGTTGTGAAATTACCTGTGCTCGCCGGGCCACCAGCCGGGGCGGGGCGGGGCGGGCGTTGCAGGCGGCGGGCCGGCGGGGGTCCTCCCTGTGTCCCCCCCCCAGTCCCGGCCCCTCCCCCCCCAGCTAGGGGGGCGTCTGAGATGAAAAGTGTGACTTGGCAGTGCTTTTCTGGTTCTTTGTCCATTTTGCAGGGTGCCATTTGCATACCACACACTTTCTGGAGCCCCGCAGAAAGGTGGCGGCCCGTCAGCTGATTTCATTACTCGTGCTCAGTCAGACCAAGGACTTGACTGTGACTTGTTTCTGACCCATAGTAATCTGGATCCTGTTCTAGGATGCCAGCAACTTATCCGTGTATCAACTTTGTATTTGCTTGGGACTGGAGGGAGCTCGGTGGGGAGTCAGCTGGGTTCCGGTTTTCATCTTCTCTTTGCTCTGCCGGGACTCCGCTCACGTTTAGATGCTCCTCACCACGGGTGTATTTAAAACAGCAGGACTGTCATGTGAATTAAATGGGACTTAATTTAGCCGCAAACATGGCACCCTGGCCTATTGGAAAGATTTTTGTGGCAGGTTGACCAGCAGAGCTATTAACATTTTTTTCAAAGTAGTAGTGATTTTTTTTTTTTCATAGACCAAGCCTTTTTTACTATCTTTAAAAAAAAAAAAAAAAAAAGCTTCCCGTTTGTTTAGCCTTCTGACTCTGCTTATGCCTTCACCACTATTCCATTTACTGTTCCTTAAGAAGGAATACACCCCTGGGTCACATTTTGTGCACATGAAACCTCCTTAGGCGCTGCTAAATTGTTTTCTGTTTGTTTTAGACTTAGGTCTCACAGCGGGAACCCCTCTGCCTGGGCACAAAACACATGCAGATTTTGGTGCTATTTTGACCTTACTAGGTAGAGTAAGGGTTGGAGATAGCCCAGTCTTGTCAGAGGTTGTATTGTAGGAAAGCCCAGGTTGATGTGTCAAACACAGGACCATTTCAAGTGCCTCAAAGCAGCCCTCTGCAAAAGGAAAAACAATCACAGTAGCAATTTTAAAGCGTTTAACTTGGAGAGCAGTTCCGCTTCCTACTGTCTCACCAAGGCTGAAACTTGTAACTTGAGGACGGTATTGAGGCTCTAAGGTGAAGTGACTAGTCCAGTGACTTACGCTTTGATTCTGGCGTGGTGCTCCATGTATAACCCAGTCAGCTTAACCTCCATCCATAGCTCTTCACTCACACCCTAGCCCTTTGAATCTGGACCGACACTTACTGACACTTGTGGTACATTGGACTGTTAGGCCAGCCACTACTCAAAACTTTGACAGCCACACTGGAATCTGAGGGTGAAGAGAGAACCCGTCTTAGGGGTGGGTTACTGTGTAGATTACATAGGAGTTTCACACAGCAGTTATCCAAACTTTTTTTTTTTTTGTACAGAATAACCAATAAATGAAACTAAGGATAATTCATTGTTTATTCTACTGAGAAAAGTTCGGATGAGTTAACTTGCTGATGAACTAGGTAAAGGAGATATAACATTTACATTGATATTACATGTCAATGCCAAGTAATTGTGAGAAACTATTATTTCCTTTACTTAAAAAAGTATGAGGAGACTTGCTTTTGTTGATCAGTTGTTTGATATTAAGATTTCCAAGTGCCCTTACATTTTAAAGCTCTCCAGTGACAAGGATATGTGTATGCCAGTGGCTTATTTTATCTTAATATTTGTGTCGCTCAGATGGAACTCAGGGCTTTGCACATGCTAAGCACATGCTCCACCACTGAGCTCCATTCCCCAGCCCTTTGTTGTGGGTCTTCAAAGTGAGTATAATTTCAGAATGGGAATCCAGTCTAGCTTGCCGCAAGGAAGATACTTGATTGGGAATCTTGGCAAAGGCTTTAAATCCTGGGCTCTGGCTGAAAGGATGACTGTAACTTTAACAACGCCTTTATGAAATGCTGTGAAACTTACCAGTGAGACTCTAGAAAGCAGAGCTCTGTGCAGGATGAATGTGCAGTTGTTGGTGCGTTGAGCTAGAATGTGAGTGAGCAAGGACTTCTGCAGGGGACCCAAGACGAGGGTGGTGGTAGGAGAGAGTTAGGCTGGAAGAGGCGAGAACTCCTGGGTCTGAATGCCACCGAGTTCCGCCACCGTGTTGGTTGTATCCTTTGGGAAGTGACACTCAGGATTGCATGAGATTTGTTACAGGAAGGAAGACCAAAGGAAGACAAAGGAAAGAGGAAGCAGAATTGCTTAGGGAACCCTCAGAGGGTAATACAGATCCGGGAGAGCCTCAGAATGATGTTGATCAGATGAAGTCTTAGCCTGCAGATGGGTTCTGCAGCAAAGCTGACTACTGGAGGAGATTTTACGTTTTCTGCCCACCAGCCTCTAGTTTTTCTGCTGTGGAAGGTCATTGACCAGAAGCTGCTTGGTGTGTGTGTGTGTGTGTGTGTGTGTGTGTGTGTGTGTGTGTACGCTCATACATGTGTGCACCGAGTAGAATCCTAGGATCCTTGTGGCATTTGAATGTTATGTTCTTCTTAGAGCTTTAGGGCTAGCTGGCAACAGTACCTCAGATGTTTGGACGAGGAGGTTCTATTTAAAGGGGAAATAGGAGTGAGTGAGATGGTTCAGTGGATAAAAGTGCTAGATACCAAGTCTTATTTTTTTATCTTTATTTATTTAGTTAGTTTTATTATTTTGAGACAGGGTTTCTTTGCATAGCCCTGGGTGTTCTGGAACTCACTCACTCTGTAGACCAAGCTGGCCTCAAACTTCATCCTGCCTCTGCTTCCCAAATGCTGGGATTAAAGAAGTATGCCAGGACCGCCTGGCTAGAAACCAAGTCTAAACAACTTGAGTTCAGTCCCTGGAATCTACATGGAGGAAGGAGAGAACAAGTTTGTGCACGTTGTCTTCTGACCTTCCCTTCACCACATACAAGTAAACAAATAAATTAATAAAGAGTCAATGAACGCATCCTTCTCTCAGACCCCTTCTGCAGGCTTGAGAAGGCTGATTGTATAGGCCCATTCTTCAGACGGTGCTCCTCCCTCCTGGGGGTGGGTAGTTTAGACAAAACCCACTTCCTTAGCTGCTGTGGCTGCTGCTTCTGTAGCTCTGTAGCAGCCACAGTGGCAGCAAGGTTCTCCTTACGTCCGTTGTCTTCTGAGTTAGTTCATTATAACTCACTGGAGTATTGGCAGGATAGTAAGAGAAATGATCAGGTTAAAGACAGAAGTTCCTGGGGCTAGAGAGGTGGCTCAGATGTTAGGGGTACGAAGGGCTCTTCCAAAGGACCTGGGTTCAAATCCCATCACCCACATAGCAGCTAACAACTGTCTATAATTCCAAAATCTGACACTGTCACACAGACTTACCTGTAGGCAAAACACCAATGCACACAAAATAAAAGTAATTTTTAAAAAAAGTTTATTTAAATAAATGACAGAAGTTTCATGTTCAAGGGTAGTTAAAAGATGAAGGCTACATCCCTTACTTGCTACAGGGTCTCGTTAACAGCCCTTCTGTTTCTAGGCAGGTTGCCACAGGGCTACCATCTGTGTACTGTTTAAAGGCTTCTGGGTAAAGCGATGGACAAGCCCAGCCAGCTTGGAGTTGTATTGACCCAGAGGGAGGGGTGCCATTTTATAATTGTGCCTAGAAGGTGAGCTGAGAAGACTTTTCCTAATCATAGTACAAGCTGAAGTGTCTGTTTAACATTTGTTTTAAATTTGCATTGAGAGTTTAACAATGAATATAAATGATCTAAAATAAAAGAAGTTTCCTTCTGTAGCACCTTTCTTGGGTCACATGCTATTCACTATAGGTAATGCCAACTATTGTTATAGATGAATTTCCATAATAGCCATTAAGACGACTGGTTTATTTTTTTTCCTCCTGTCTCAGTAAACTGTGATCTAGGGACCCTAAGGGAAGTTATTGGCTCCTACATTGCTATGGATATGTCCACACTCAGAGAGTATGGTGGATCCTACAGGAGGTTTCAGGGGTTAAGGATGAACGTGGTACATGCCATTTCTACCTACACTCAGTGTGCTAGACAGACAGCCACATAGCTCCAGACACCAAGAGACTAGAAGTGTCTCTGTAATGGCCAGATAGAAGGACAGCATGGCCAGTGGTGAACACTCGAAGTCTCTTTGCAAGCATGAACATTCTCAACCATATTTGTGTCAATATTTCATTATAAAACTTTTAATCTGAACTTAGGAGGCAGAGGCAGGAGAACTTCAGAGTTTGAAGCCAGCCTGGTCTACAAAGCAGGTTCCAGGATAGCCAGAGAAATCCTGTCTCACAAAACAAAACAAAACAAAACAATAAAACAAAACAAAACAAAACAAACAAAACAAAACCAAAACAACCCAACCAAACAAAATAAACCAAAAATATTTTTTAAAATCTGAATAGCTGAAAGGCATAATTCCTTTGTCCACATTTGTTTTATTCCTCTGTCCATCTATTCATCTGTCTATTCCTCTGCCCCTCTTTGTGTTTTGATTGTTTTTAAGACAGGGTTCTATAGGCTCACCTTGAGCTCACTGTGTAGCTGAACCTTGAACTTATGATCCTCCTGCTTTCACTTCCCAAGTGCTGGCCTTACAAGTACATGCTACCACTTCTGGGGTTTTTTGCAGTGATGAGGATCAAGCCCAGGGCTTGTGTGTATGATAAGCAAGCACTGCCAACTACCCAACCATATCCCCTCCCTCTGTCCCTCCCTCCTTTTCCTCCCTCCCTCTCCCCCTTTCCCTCTCCCTGTCTCCCTCCCTCTCCCCCTCTCCCTCTCCCCCTTTCCCTCTCCCCATTTCTTTTTTTTTTTTTTTTTTTGACAGTGTCTCCCTACACAGCCCAGACTGGCCTTGAATTCAGAAGTCTGCCTGCCTCTGCCTCCCTAGTGCTAGGATTAATGTATGCCACTGTGCTTGGCTCCATTTTTATTTTTTGATATAATTCAAAGACATTGTGGTTATCTCTACAAGTCTACATAATACTCTATATCTTTACAGTTTTTAATTAAAGTTAGTGGTTCTCCACTAATCCTTGCTGTGAAAGTAGAGAAATTAAATTTTCACTATTATATCTCTTGGGCCCTATTTCTGTAAGTCATATATAAATTGTAATTTCACAATATAGCAATTCCAGGCCAGCTAAGGCCACATAGTGAGACCCTGTCTGAAAGGGAAAAAAAAATCTAATCTCATTGTTAGTATCAAAATACACATGGTGGCTGTACAGATGTTCACTGCTAAATTTTGGTATATTTTTATACCAAATTTGTTTTTATAAACTTTGGTATATATTTAAAAACCTAAGGGAGTAAAGTGTGTGGCTCAGTGGAAGAACATATGCTTAGCATGTGCAAAACCCTGGTTTCAACTCCCAACAGACTCCTACACACACACACACACACACACACACACACACACACACACACACACACACCAAAAAACCAAAAGACTTAAAAACTTTAAAAAATAGGCAGTGTGCTTGGCTTTGCACTAGGTACTTGTGAATCTCTACTTCCTTTTTCTTAGGCTGCTTCCCTAGTTCCCAGTCAACTTTTTTTTTTTTTTTTAATTGTTTTTCGAAACAGGGTTTCCCTGTGTAGCCCTGGCTGGCCTAGAGCTCTCTCTGTAGACCAGGCTGGCCTTGAATTTAGAGATCTGCCTGCCTCTGCCTTCTGAGTGCTGGGATTAAAGGTGTATGTTAGCACTGCCCTACTTAAATTCAGATTTTTAAAAACTCTTCATAGTATAGATATCAGAACTTAAACAAGGAGGCGGACATTTCTCTGTCTAGATTCAAGTTATATTTTACTTAATTCTGGTCATTATTTAATTTATTTATTTTGAGACAGAGTCTCTAGTATGTTGCTCTGGCTAGCCCAGACTTGCTATGTAGACCAGGCTTGACTTTAAACTCACAGAGATCTGTTGCTTCTGCCTCCCGAGCGCTGGGCATGAAGAGTTGTCCTCCTCCTCTCTGCCTAGCCTGGTCATCCCCTCACTCAAATCTGCATGCCGCTTGGTGAATTTGTACTTCTGCGTTTACACTGTCTTGATAGTTCCCCACCTAACTCCGAAGACCTTTGACTTGACAGATTGCCTACTTTTTGTATGTTTTTTGTATCTTTTTTTATTTTTGGTTTTTTGAGACAGGGTTTCTCTGTAGCTTTGCATCTTTCCTGGAAACTCGCTTTGGAGGCCAGGCTGGCCTTGAACTCACAGAGATCCGCCTGCCTCTGCTTCCCGAGTGGTGGGATTACAGGTGTGCGCCGCCGCCGCCGCCGCCGCCGCCACCGCCGCCGCCCCCCACCCAGCTGTTTTCTGTATCTTACTTACATCAGTATCTTTCTTGATAGTAAAGCAAATGTGATTTTTGATTTAACTGTGGTTCTCTCTTGGCTTCGTCTGACTTGCAAGGTCACTTTACTGAAATAATAGAAAAGGCCAGTTAAAAACGGGATACAAGGTTTCTCAAATGAGAGGGTAGACCTTTCACAATGGTAAGATCATAATCCTAAACTCGTATGCTAACTGACAAAACACTGGAAGAATTTACCCATGTGTCATACACAAACGTTTTTCCAGGATGCTCATAGAATGGTTAAAATGACGACCTGTTCTAAAGACAGAAAACATCATTAGAATCTTTAGGGGGATTTTTACTGGTCACTCTGTGACTAATGCAATAAAACTAAATAATAAAAGTTGAAATTTTAAAAACCATTGGGAACATTTTGACTCACTAGGAGTTGAAAACTGTTCTTCCGGGTCATTTAGGAAAGTAGTTGAAGTACCGATGAAGTCACAAACAATAAGCAGATCCCTTCTTCTGAAAGGTTTTGTTGTCAAGTAAGGAAAAATGAGAAGGACTGAGGCCAGCAGTAGATCGTTAGGAAACACTGGCAGGAAACAGGGCAGGTAGCTTGGGCTGCAGAGCCTGTGTCCCAGCTTAGCCCGGGAGCTGCAGGCCAGGCTGGACGACAGAGAAGACTGTCTTTGCTGCTGTTCTCTGACCTTAGCGGGTCGCACATGGTGGCACTTAGTGTTTGCTGAATACATAGGAAAGAACAAAAGAGAAAACAACTGGAGTGAAAAATGCAGAAGTGAGTTTCTGTTATAACAACGACGTAGATAAAGCTACATTTAGATTCATCCAGAAAAAAATCCCCCCACATTAACTGTGTAAGAACACATCGGGGAGGGGCAGTCAGTAAAGTGTTTACTGTGGCAGCATGAGAACCTGACTAGACCCCAGAACCTACTGGAAAAAGCTGGGCATGGCAGCATGCGCCGGTAGTCCCCGCACTGGGAAGATTGTTCAGAAAGGTCTCTGGGGCTTGCTGACCAGCCAGTGAGAGACTGTCTCAAAAATTATGGTGGAGAGCAGAGTCCCAAAGTGGAGATCTTGTCTTAGAAAACGAGGACATCTTGACCAATGGTCTAAACATGCACACACACTCACACACACACACACACACACACACACACACAGAATTCATGTTATAAGGGATGGTGGAGCCAGGTTTTGTTTGTTTAAGGTAGAATAAAAAATTAAAATAGATTTTGACAAAATCAAAATTGTATAGAAAAACCAAATTTAACAAAAATCAATTTATGAAGACAAGAAACAGGCCCGGGAGTGCAGCTCAGTGAGAAAGTCTGGGAGTAGCACATGTGAGACCCTGGATTTGATCCTATGAGAGAAGGGGGAAGGAAGGAGATGGGGAAAAGAAAAGAAATTAAATATTTGTACACACAAGGCGTCTTGGAAGATATCAGAAGATAACTTCAAAACACCCTGAGCCCAGATGGTTTCAGGTGAGATTTTTCACTTATAAGGAAGATGGACTTTCCTATGCTAAAAAGTAGTGTGGCGCGTTTTGTAAAGATGTCTTTCAGAGGGGGCAAGTAATGATTTGATATATATGTAGATTATTTCTTACTTGGTAATTAACAGAAAACTTATAATGACCGTCAAATTTATAGCTGTTGTTTAGGACCAGATCAGATAAAAAGGGAAGTGAGTTAATGGGCCTTTCCTGTTATTATGTACTCTGTCCCCTAGAGCTACAAGCTGCAGTACATCCTTTCTTTCTGAAGTTGCTTTTGGTCATGGTATTTTATCACAGCGATAGAAAAGTAACTAATACACATTCTAACTCAAAGAAGGGTTTGGATTTTGCCTTTTAGAAATGTCTGGGTATTTATAATCCTTTGAATCATTCAACTCTTTCATTGAGATTTATTATTTTATGTGTATGAATGTTTTCCCTATGTGTGTACCACGTGTGTGCCTGGTGTCCTTGGAGGTCAGAAGAGGGCATTGATCCCCTGGCACTGGAGCTGCAGACATTGGTGAGCCACCATGTGGGTGCTGGGAATCAAACCTGGGTCCTCTGCAAGAGCAAGAAGTGTTCTTAACCACTGAGCCAATTCTTCAGCCCCAAATTGTTTTCCTATAGCTACAGTTTCAACTTGTCCTAGAGCTGTAGTGAGGTCAGAGTGGTTTATGCAGCATTTTTGATGCCTGTGAAAGCTCATGCAGGGCTCTGTGGATCCTTATGAAGGCTCCTGTGACAGTGCTTCTCTCAGGACATACCGCAGCGAGCACAGCCTCTTGTTAGTCTCCTCCTTCCTGGCCATCTTCCTACCTTCCCCTGCAGCACCTACTTCCCATGGATGCTGAGTGCCCAGCTGTGCCTTAATTCTCTGCATACTCCTCTGGGCGGGGCACGGAGGGACTGAGGGCAGCTCTCCCTCGTATTCCTGGAAACAGTTGAGTTCTCAGGAAAAGAAGGTAGGTTTAGGATAGTTTAATGTGATAGGCCAGATGTTTAAAATTAGATTTTTTAAAGATGCTTTGATATTACTTTTTTTTTTTTTCAGAAAAACTTATGCATAGTAGGTTTTCCTTATTTTGTCACAAGTAACCTGCCCACTGCCTCTCTTCCTTGCCAGAGAACCCCTGTTCCCCTGCTCCTGCTTCCCTGGGTTTTGGTAACTCATGCTGGTTAGAGATACCCTTTTATTAGTGTCTTCCTCGGTTCCTTTTTTTTTTTTTTATCCTCTTACTTTAGAACAAAGAGTGTGAGTTTGTTTTGAGACAAGGTCTTGTTCTGTATCCCTGGTAGCCTGTTCTTGCTGTGTAGACCAAGCTGGCATTGAACTCTTGGCAAACCTACTCCTTCAGCCTCCTTATGGGCTTATGGGCATGTACCTTCATGTCCAGCACAATTAGTCCCGTTTCCTTGAACCTCCCCTCATTTCCATTTGATTGTCCCAAATGTAACCTTATTGTGGATAAATATTAACAATAAGGGCTTATGATAAGCCTGGAAAAGTGAACCCACCAGTTGGACCCCAAACTACAGTTAGTGGAGAACTAGTACCAGTGACCTCCGAAGCCCTGGGACATCCTCTTTGTTTATGTGCCAACAAACTCATCTCTTTTCTCTAATAGGTCCTGTGTTTCTCCCTAAGGTTAACAGCCAACTAGAAAAAAAAAAATCTTGAAGGTCAAATTATCAGCAGTTTAACTTTCTGATCTCAAAATAGATCAAACAAAGAGACTATTCACAGTGGTCATAAAAGTATTAGGAGATTATCTGTTGATAGTTATATTTTGGTCTCTCATTTTCCTTCAATCTGAAAACATTCAGTGTGCCAAAGTTACATGGAATTATATGCCTACAAAATGGACCTCAGGCTAATAAAAGAAGTCTTGTTGTAGGTCAACAAAGTATATGGGGAAGATACATACCTCTGTGTGCTTATATGTTGATTGTGTGATTGTGTGTGTGTGTGTGTGTGTGTGTGTGTGTGTGTGTGTGTCCCTCACAACTTCCCCGACATGTTAATTTTCTGGGGCATTCCATTCTTGTGCTTTATGCTTTGGTTTGCATTACTTTATTTGATGTGTATGTGGGCCTGCATGTGTATATGTGTACTATGTGTGCAGGTGGCCTGCAGAGGCCAGAAGAAGGCTTTAGCTCCTTTGGAACCAGAGTTGTAGGAGGTTGTAAGCTGTCTGATGTGGGTACTTATAATATTCATTTTCACATCTTCTGTATCATTGGGGTATCCTGAACTTTGTGCTAACTATTTTGTATATAAAATTGTCCTTAAAGTATTGCAAGGTCTCAGTCTCTGTCTGTCTATCTGTCTCTCCCCCCTCCCCTTTTGTTTTTGAGATAGGGTTTCACTGTGTAACAGCCTTGGCTGTCCTGGCACTAACTCTGTAGACCAGGATGGCCTTGAACTCATAGTGATCTGCCTGCCTCTGCCTCTCAAGTGTTGGGATTAAAGGCTTGCACCACCACCAAGCAAGATATCTCTTTCATTAACTGTTTTCTTATCCCCTTTATGTCATCATTGTTAATGCTAATTCTGCCAGTGGTCTTGACTTTGTGATGCTCTGAGAGCCTCCTGATGCCTGGAGTCAGCTTATATTGCTTGTCAGCATTCTGGGCCTTCTTCACCTCTCCCCTGTTCCTGATCTCTTCCTGGTGTCTGGAAACTGTAACCAAACCTGCCAGACTATGTATACACCAGTTATTGTTTCTCCTGTTTATAAAAAGAAAATATAGGGCTGGGGTGAAACTCAGTGGTGGAGTGCTTACCTAGCATGCTGTTAAAATTCCTTCCCTGGGGGAAACATAAACAAAGTCTATTCCTTCTCCTAAAACTAAGGACCCAACGACAAACTAAAGCATGATTCTGCCAAAGTTCACTCAGAGGAACTAACAGAACATAGGCGAGGGGTTACTTACAGGAGTGTGGGTATTCCTCCCACAACAGGCCACACTTGGAAAAGCTCTGCCCTCCTCAGCCACACAGTTGGAACCCCCTACCCCTAATCTTCCTCAGTCTATATGTGTTAGCCCATCCCCAAGGCCATGTGCAGTTAGCACAGAGTTGTGTACAACAGGTAGTGGGGAGCAGCTGGATACACAGATGAGGGTCTAGTGGTCCTCTTTGCCCTTCAATGAGGAGAAGTAAACCTAACAAGGCCAGCTGGGATAATCCTTTTGCAAGGGGATGCAACTGAACTCCCCATGTTGGCAGTTACATAGTTTAGAACAGTGGTTCTCAACCTGTGAGACCTCCATGGGGGTAGCATATCAGATACTTACATTATGATCCATAACAGTAGCAAAATTACAGTTATGAAGTAGCAATGAAATAATTTTGCGGTTGGGGGTCACCACAACATGAGGAACTGTGTTAAAGGGTTACAGCATTGGGAAGAATGAGGATGCTTGTGAGGTCCTGGATCTCAGCCCTAGTACTACAATAAAGTGCAGGTGTGTACACACACGCACATGCATGCATGCACTCACACAGACAAAAAGGTGTAATGTTTAGGGTGTAGACATTTTACCTTTCCTGGAGATCTTTTCCTGTCCCTGGCTTGGTTTAGCTCATATAACTGTTTATTTTCCTTAGAGTTACTACTGTACATGTGCCTAGTCAGGTGCCATCCTGTAGCACCCAGGGAAGCTAATTGGGTTGCCCTTCTGTCCCCACACACCATATTGTACCTCTCGTCTCTAGACTCATACATTTTTTTCTCACAATCCTTTATAGCTAAAATCCACAGATTGACCATTATTCCCACTTTACTCAGGGAAACACATTGAACATTTATCTCTTTTTTTTTTAATTTATTTTTATATGTATTGGTATCTTGCCTGCATGTATGTCTGTGTGAGGATGTCGAATCCCCTGGAACTAGAGTTACAGACAGTTGTGAGCTGCCATGTGGGTATTGGGAATTGAACCTGGGTCCTCTGGAAGTGCTCTTAACCACTGAGCTATGTCTTCCAGCCCCTGAACATTTATTAAGAGGCAACTAGGTAGCCAGGTGTAGTGGCGCACTCCTTTAATCCCAGCACTTGGGAGGTGGAGGCAGGTGGATCTCTGTGAGTTTGAGGCCAGCCTGGTGAGTTCCAAGACAGCCAGAGCTACATAGTGAGACCCTGTCTCAGAAAAAAATAAAATAAAAAAGGCAGTCAGGTGCTGGGACATTTAAGGAGGACTTAGGGAGAGACTGTGAGCAGATAATGGGGAGAGAGAGCCCAGAGATTGCTTAGGCTTGAAACCACAGGAGGGCTTACCAGTGTGATTGCTTTCCTGGTCCCTGGAGGAATCTTGTTTGCTCATCACCCCTCAAGGCTGTAAGAGTCAGAGGTGTGTGTTTGAAGAATGGAATGTGGATTAGCCTGAAGAGATGAATGCTGGGGGAGACTTCTGGTAAAGCGGGATAGGAAATGGGTTGGACTGAATAAACAGCTCCTGTTTTCTCTAGGCAGTAGGGTGGACGAATAGACAAAAGCCTGGACTCAGACACTCTCAGCCCCTTTCTTCTTCCTCCAACTTGATAGGTTTTCATTGTTGATACAACAAGGATTTGAGTTACACTTACATCATAAAGACCATTCCAATTTTGAGAAGTGTATGATTGTGTTTATGCTTTGGGGAATCCAGATGATAGCATTTTGAATTTCTACGCAGTACTGTTGTATCTCTATCATACACCCCTCTGACAATTGCAGACCAGGAAGGGAAACTTCCAAATAAGGCTCTATGAGTCTGGGGAACAAAAGGAAACAATAACTAAAAAGCACGTCTAGCCTTTGCCCTGGAATGAAAAGAATGCAGTCTGTTGGTTGACCTAAAGGTTTCTGTTTTATTTCATATTTAGGTGCAACGGTCAGTTCTGACTGTGTTTTCCAAAGAGGTTTCTTTTAAGACTTTAAACTATTTACACAATGTTAAGATGATTACATTATCTTTGCAGCACTGTGGTCAGTTTTATTTATAAAGCTAATTGTGTGTATGAGAAGTGCTGAGAAACTAAATTCAGAGAAATTAATTTAAGCCCACAATGACCATGGGAGACATTCAGTATATACTTTTAGCTAATAGAAGCACAAACATTCCTCATTGCATGGTATTCTGGACATCGAAACATAAAAGAATGGTAAAGTAACGATAGCCATTTGATTCACTGATAATATGCACACTGCAATTTTAAACTGTGATTCTCAGGGTTATACCCAAGGATAGGGAAATGCTCTACAGATAAATGAACAGGGCGGAGTACAGAGTGATACATGTACTCATTGTGTTTTTGTAAAAGGGTAACCCAGAGAACACAAATTGGCATAGCCTGCTATCTTACAGAAGATCTTTCCTTTTTTGAATGAGATCTTTATTGGGCCTGAGATCTCTATGTGTCACAGCTCCTACCATTCACTTGATTCTTTTTTTTTTTTTTTTTGAGCAGAGGATCGAACCCAGGGCCTTGCGCTTGCTGTGCAAGCGCTCTACCACTGAGCTAAATCCCCAACCCCTCACTTGGTTCTTTACTTGGCCCTTTATGGTTATTTGCCCATTTGGTTCTTTATACAGTTGTTTTTTTGAAAAGCATATTTTATTATTTATGTGTATATCTGCGTGTGGGAGAGAGGGAGAGGAGGTGTGTGTTTGTATAAGTATTTTGTGTTGATGCAAGTGTGCATTCCATGTAGAGGTCAGGGGACAACTCTCAGGAGCAGGTTTTACCTTCATTGTGGGTTCTGGGGACCAAACTGTGATTGTCAGGATTATACCAAGAATGGGAAAATGCTCTTCAGATAAATGAACAGGGTAGAGTGAGTGCATGGCAAAACGTTTTCCCTACTGAGCCACCTTGAAGACCCACAGTTGAAGTTTTGACTGCTGATTTAAAACCTTAAATAAGTGCTAGGGACTCAATGGTTGAACACTTATGTCACATATTTACAATCCTAGATTTGATTCCCAGCACCACAAAAAATAAATACAGTTAATACAGGAATTAAATTTTAATTAAAGTTGGGCTTTAGTTTTTAAATGATTTATTTATTGTATTTTATGTGTATGAATGTTTTGCTTGCATGTGTGTTTCTGAACAACATGTATGCCTGATGCCCACAGAGGTCAGGTGAGGGTATCAGATCTCTTGGAACTGGAGTTGTGGATGGTTGTGAGCCACATCATGTGTGTGGCTAGGAATCAAAACCAGGTCTTTTGCAAGAGCAGTACATGCTTTTTTTTTTTTTTTGGTTTTTCGAGACTGAGTTTCTCTGTGTAGCTTTGCACCATTCCTGGAACTCACTTGGTAGCCCAGGCTGGCCTCGAACTCACAGAGATCTGCCTGGCTCTGCCTCCCGAGTGCTGGGATTAAAGGCGTGCGCCACCACCGCCCGGCTTGCAGTAAATGCTTTTAACGTTTGAGTCATCTCTTCAGCTCTCAAAGGTGAGGTTTAAAGAAAATTTAAAAATTAAATGAATATATAATGAGGTTATAACTGATAGTCCTAATTGCTACCTGGGGAAATAGGTCTTGAGATTCAGATTTGCGACTATGGGAATAGTCTGTACGTGTTGGTGAAGGAAGCAGGTGGTGCTGAAATGGGATACTTAGCCACCTCGTCCCAAAAGAACTCGAGCCAGGACAGCCCTTCACAGTGTCCCACAAGGAGTCTGGGTGTTCAGACTCCTCTGTCCCATCATCCAGTTGTAAAAATTAGGAAAGTTTAGGGAGAATTTACCTTTTCTAGCAATTGTTCTCTTCATTTCCTTTATGAATTCTGAAAGCCTCAAAACAAATTATTTTGTTTTTCCAGTATTTTCTTTTTATAAATGTTTGCTCTCAGGAAGTTGGTTCCAGGGCTGACCACAGGTCTTACCCACACACAGCCTGGCTGACTTAGGAGGTCAGGCCCCCGGCCTCGCTCATTCTTTTCCACTCCTTGCTGTAGACCTTGCTGGGGCCTGTCTCCTTGCACTTCATCTGGCCAGGCCTTTCTCCCCATCTCTTTTGTGCAGATGTCAGGGTGGGGAGGCCAGGTCATAGCTCGCTTTACAAAGGGCTAAGTGGAGGTCAGTGGACTCTCAAATATGTTGGGCTCCCTACCACTTCTGTTTAGCCTTGGAGAGGCAGAGTCCTGAAGAGAGTGCTTCTCTGTTTCTTATGTGACTCACTCACCATGGGCTTATCACGTTTAGTCTTAGGCCCCTAAACAGGACCCAGGCATCCTTTGGTTCCTGGCTTTTGTATCCTCAAAATGCCTTACCCCCTTTGAAAACATTTGCTCTAAGTCAGTGCAGGGCTTGGAACTCAGCCCTTTGATGGTACGCGTGGGTGCGAATCTCTTGATTCCTTTTGTCCAGTGCTATTTGTGATCCATTTAAAGTTGAGCACTTTCTCCACCTTGAGCTCTTTTTCTCTATTACTTCGTCTCTCCTGCGTGTGTATCTAGCCTTTCCTATACTCGGAGTTGAATCTTTTCAGTCCTTGTGTATCTTAAATTAAAAATACTTTTATTTCTCAGAATTATTTTGGGGAGACTCTGAGTGAATGCATATTATTGGTTGACAGGATTTTCCATATTTTCGGTATTGCAGATTTTGTCAGGCAGGCTTCCATTACTATCACAATGAACTTACAAAGAGGAAAGATTTCTTTTAGTGCACAGCTTTGATGGTCCGTGGTCAGTTGTCCTCATTGCTTTTGTGCCTGTGATGAGGCAGCATGTCATTATGGGAACGTATGATGGAGCAGAGCCACTCACCATAGCTGGGTGTGAAGGAGGGGGAAAGAGGAAGAAACGAGTATCTCACAGTGACCTTCAAGGCCATGTCCTCAATGACCTCAAGGCCTGTCACTGAGTTTTGTCCCTTAAAAGCCCCATGCCCTTCTAGTACAGTCAGACTAGAGACAAAGTCTTTAACACAAGCCTTTAAGGGACCCTATCCAACCATAGCAAGTGAGAAACAGTCTTTCCTGAAATCACATTTCCCTTTTATTGAGTGTCTTTTTTCATATCTTACTGCAGATGTGTAAGAAACTTTTCTTCGAAAGACTGTATTCCAGACAGCTGAGTATTTTAGAGACATAACTGTTTTGCATCTTGAAATTAAGTGCAGTTGCCTGCTTTTTGTCCCGTCCCCCCCCCCCCCCCTCCCCCCGCCCCAAGCAGGAGGAACATCAGTGGATAAATGGTTTATAGCTGCTGGGACTTCCTTTAGCCCTACCAGGCTCAGGCCCTGCTTCAGGCTGTGTGTGTAGTGCAGGCTTCTGCAGGCCACGATTTGGGGCAGAGGTATGAGTCATCTGTATAGAGGGAGAGACCCTGTTGCATGATAAGCCTTGAGCTTTCCTTCTGCAGCACATCACGGGATTTGAAGTCAGGAATGAGTTCCACAGCTCGGGAGACAGCCTCACTGAACATCAAGAGCATTCATTTGGTAAATTCAGTCTTTTAAAACTGCATTCAAGGGACTTGGAGTGATAGCTCAGTAATGGAGAGCACTGGCTGCTCTTGTGGAAGATGTAGGCTGGGTTCCCAGCATCTATGTACAGTTGTCTGTAACTCCAGCTCCAGGTGATCTGGTGCTGTCTTCTGGCCCCAGCAGACTCTGCATGTACATGGTACATTAATATACATGCAGGCAAAAATCTCATTCACATAAAATAAGTCTTTAAAAAGACTACATTCAGCCTCCTTATAGCTATGGGCAAATTTCTGCAAATCCTCCAGTACATAAGCACTTTCTTCTTACTAGTTAAGAGCATGTTTCTGGATGGTTGTTATTATCCTTGGATTATTTTCCTGGCTTCCTTATTTACTAGCTGAGGGGTCTTGGACTAGTTACAAAATTTCTTGCTTTATTTCCCTCCTCTGTAAAATTGGGTAATAGTATTTCCTTATGAGAGTTTCTGGAACAATGTAAGTTAGTAGATTCTCAACAAATATTTAAAGAAATTAACAGCAAATGTTGAACTTGCAAATACGTTCAAACACTCTTTTTTTCCTTGTCTCTGCTTTCCCTTGGATTCCATCATCCTTTCAGTTATTTTCCTTGATGTGGACACTTCATCTCTCACCAGATGTTACCTGTACTTCTGCTTCCATGTTTCTTTCTTTGCTGGCAATAAGCCACTATTGATATGGAATATATTTTTTATTCACTCTGTGACCAACTACCATAGTTTAGTGGTTTAAACACACATTTGTTACTTCTGTTGTACACTACAGCCTCTGGTCTTGTCACATCTCTTTGCTGTCTTTGTTACTCCTGCTTTGCTGTAGTAAGACATTAAACACATCAGACAATCCAGTGTAGGCTCGGTATCACAAATTCCTTAACCACGTCTGCAAAACTCCTTGGTCGTGTAAGGTGATAAAGGCGTGGGAGAGTAAATTATAGACCTCCTTAGAGAGCTGTTGCTCAGTGTACCACAGGGAGGGACATTGTAAGACTGACTGAAGTACAGAGTAGGTGGTCCCTCTACAGAAGTGCCCTAAACAGAGAAACGTGAACCCGGAATCATTTCTTCCCATGGCATTGGGAAAAGTTACATAGGAGCTGGAGACTGGGAACCAAGTGTATAAGAATAGAAAGGTGTTTGCTAGGGAGTGGGAGGAAACAATACTTACCAAGAAGTAAAGTTGTGGAAGAATCTAGAAATTTTGAGGAGTGATTAAGTCTTGGGTTTTGAGACAGAGTGTCACTCTGCATCCTAGGCTGGACTCAAACTCATAAGCCTCTTGAATGATGGGATTATGGGTATGCGTCACCATTTCTCACTGGAGTAGTTTGATCTTTGATGTTGTCAGGACATAGGGTACACTGAGGGGGAGTGGCAGGCAAGGAAATTTATGGGTTAAACAGGAAGGTGTCATGGTAGCAGATTTAAAATCAATACTGTAAAGAGGAGCAGACCAGTGAAATTACTTGAGTGGATTTTCTTTTCTTTGGAGCCTGTCCTGGACTAGCTCTGTAGACCAGGCCGGCCTCAAACTCACAGAGATCCACCTACCAATCCAAGTGCTGGGATTAAAAAGCATGCACCACCACCGCCAGGCTTGAGTGGGTTTTCAGTGTTTTTGTCTAATGACAAAAGTAATACATGTTCATTTTCTAGTAGAAAATGAAGAAACCAAAGGACTGTACCAGGAAAATAAAATTCTTTATAATCCTGCCACCCAGCAATAATGACTATTAATGTCTGTGTGTATTTCCAGTTTATGTATATATACAGATATACATACATAGACACTTTTACATAATTAAACCGTACTGGGGACTGGAGAGATGGTTTGGTGGTTAAGAGCACTTACTGTTCTTGCAGAGGACTAAGGTTCCATTTCCCGGCACCTGTATGACAGCTTACAACTGTCTGTAACACCAGTTCCAGGGAGTTTGCCATCTTCTCGCCATTGGGTAAAAAAACTCATAAAACATAAAAATAAGGGCTAGAGAGATGGCTCAGAGGTTAAGAGCACTGACTGCTCTTCCAGAGGTCCTGAGTTCAACTCCCAGCAACCACATGGTGGCTCACAACCATCTGTAATGAGATCTGGTGCCCTCTTCTGGCCTGCAGTGACACATGCAGGCAGAACACTATATATAATAAATAAATCTTTAAAAAAACATAAAAATAAGTAAATTGTAATAATATGTGTACTGTATATTCAAAATCAGTTTTTAAATTGGAACAGTGTATCCTAACATTTCTTCTTGTAAACACTCCCAAATATTCTTAACATTCTAGTGTATATAATATTACCATAATGTAATCTTTCTATTGTTAGATTCTAATATGTCTCTATTTTAAATAATGCTAATGCAGACAATGTGCTTATATGTTTAAATATTTCCTTGGGTTAGGAGTACATCTCCTTTTTTTATTTTCAGAGATCTAATACTAGACAGAAGTATTCCCCTACATCCAGGAAAAGGGTCCAAGAACCAGTTCATTCGTTCCAGGGCTCTAGAATGGGAACTTCTAAGTCTTCCCCTGTGTGAGGATTTATTAGGATACCACAGATCAAAGGCATATTTAGCAAAGAAACAGTGTGTTTCACTTTAAGAGGAAAGGCAGATGAGTTTGGAGGAAGTAGGATGGCACTGGAATTTTCACCTTTGCCATAGTAGAAGAAAGTGGAAGTCTGTAGGGAATAAAAGCAAAATACAAGTCTTCTAGCTACCCATATGAGCTTGCATTCCTATAGGTCCCAGAAGCCGGTCGTGGTTCATTTAGGGAGAAAAAGGATTTTGTGTGATATGATAATTCCTTTGAGAAAAGGGAATTGTCAAGAGGCCTGAGAGCTGGTAAGCTACTAGCTGCATGGGTAAGGCCAGGTAGCCAGGAACAATGCTGCAATGCTGCACGTTCATGCAGAATTGACCCAAGCAGAGGACTCACTGCTTCAGGGTCACAGATGGTGCAGCCTGTACCGCTGACATTCTCAGTGTCTGGCTCCTCTGTGCACCTGGATTTTGATATATATTGCAACCTCCATCGCTGCTGGTGAACATTTCCTATGGTCATCCTTGCTTGTAGCCTTAGTTCCTAGGGCCAGGCAAAGTAAAGGGGAGCAAGGAGATAGCAGGTTCAGTTTATAATGGGAGGTGGAATCTGACTTATAAGGTATGGGAGGTGGGAATAATGAACAGGAAGACAAAGATTCACTAGATAGTCATATGTCAGACATCAGATACCCCTGTCAAGATACTATTCGGTGAATTAAGGCCAAAAGAGATCTTTCTAGACATAAACTATTTATCCCATTTGAAGAAATAATTAAACATCAAACTAGATATTGGCCATTGGGTCAGAATAGAAATATGAAATTGAGAAAAATGAAGACTGTAAGACATTGTGGTGAGCCATGAATTTTGCAGCAGGAAACACTGAATAAGTTGTATAAATTATATTCACCAGTGGCTGAAAATGCAGATGTGGTGTGAAGTGTGGATTCTTGAGAAGGATGGGTCGAGCAGGGAAAACCCAGGGAATAGCCTGGCTAAACTTGGACTGTCTCAGTATAGATTGAGGGTGAGAACACTCCAGGCCTTGGGATTTAAAATTTCTCTAAAAATGATCATTTTTGTTATTGATGTGACTGGGGATATTGATAAAGGTTTGGCTGTGGCTGTTAGGAGTGGCACATTCCAACATAGCATAGGTTAAACCTCTCCAACTTGAAAATCAAAAATCTAAGACTGAGCCCTTCTCAGGGCATTTTGGGATTTAGCTGTTCTGGTTTGGGACTCTCAACCTGTAAAGTCTTTGCAAATATTTCAAAATCCAAAGAGTCATAAAGTCTGAAACATTTCTGGTGTTTGAGATAAGGGACACTCAAACTGTATTTCCCAAATACCAGGGATTGACTATGATAATGAACAGGCCAGAAAGAAACATACCAAACAGCAAAATGAGGAGAGGAAAAAGTTGAACCGAGTTAATAAACAGAAAATAAAATAAAGTGGAAGAAATAAGCCAAAATAGTAGTATCGTTATAAATATTTTAAAGCTAATTCTATCTATCAAGTCAAAATCAGCAATATTAGCACCAGAAGAAGCTGAATTCAAGAACAGAAGCATTGAACAGAACAAATAGAGACATTAACTACACCATAACTGATACAGTAACCCCAAAACGTTTGTCAGTAACCTTTATGCATCAAAAAATAGAACAACAACAACAACAAAAAAAAAAAAAACAGAGAAGAGAGAATTTGTTCAAAAACATACGATATTAGGAGATGTTCATTATACATCTTCCCTAATTTGACAGTCAAGTACACTGGTTATGAATTTTTTTGTTTTGTTTTGTTTTTGTTTTTTTTTCAAGACAGGGTTTCTCTGTATAGTTTTGGTGCCTATCCTGGATATCGCTTTGTAGACTAGGCTGGCCTCGAACTCACAGAGATCCACCTGGCTCTGCCTCCCGAGTGCTGGGATTAAAGGCGTGTGCCACCACTGCCCGGCCTGATGCACACAGGAGCTAGTGGGTAGCATGAATATGTTGAAGACAGCAAAGATGAGGGGAACAACATGAACTGGAAGAAGCATGCCTTGCCGGAAGGTAGTGAGATTCCTACATTTTGAAGCAAACATTGTTTAAGACAAAACCTTCCTGTGTCTTGTAGACCACCAACTTCATTCTTTGCTGAAAGTGTATTTAAAACACAAAAATATCGACAGTATAAATAATATACTCATTATTTGGAGCAAGGAGTATGCCCTTTGTCCTAGATCTAGGAGGTGTTTATAGAATTGGATCATGTACTTTGTCACAGAAAACAAAAATAAAACATAAAAATTATGATTGTATGCAAATACTTTCATCTTAATCCAATGAAATTAGTAACAAAAATGATTATGAAGAAAGTACCTTGGAATTAAGAGACACTTTCTTTTTTATTTTATTTTTTTGTTTTTGTTTTTGTCTGTTTGTTTGTTTGTTTGGTTGGTTTCTTCGAGACAGGGTTTCTCTGTGTAGCTGTGGCTGTCTTGGATCTCACTCTGTAGACCAGGCTGGCCTTGAACTCACAGAGATTGTTTTTGTTTTTTGATACAGTATCTCACTATGTAGCTGGGGCTGTCCTGGAACTCACTATGTAGACCAGGCTGGCCTCAAACTGATAGAGATCCGCCTGCCTTTAGAATGCTGGGGTTAAAGGTGTGCCCATCAAGCCCAGCGTGGCATCAAGAGACTCTCTTAAATAATCTGTGTACCAAAAAGAAGTCAAAATAGGAGTTATGCATTTCCTTGTAATAAATTGAGTTTGTAGCAAAATCTTCAGAAAGAAACCAAAGCTGTGATGACATGCTTAGCTATAGATGCATTTATTACTGTAAGAAAGACAGTATATATGAGTGAACTATCTAGTCATAAAACAAAGAAGCAAGAGGAAATTAGTAATAGTAAAAACTTAAAGAATAAAATAGAAATAAGAGGATAGAGAAGTAAACCCAAATACTATTGGTTGAAAAGATAGAAATCGAAAATTAACCACAATTTTTTTTTTTTTTTTTTTTTTTTTTTGGTTTTTTTGAGACAGGGTTTCTCTGTGTAGCTTTGTGCCTTTTCCTGGAACTCACATGGTAGCCCAGGCCGGCCTCAAACTCACAGAGATCCTCCTGGCTCTGCCTCCCGAGTGCTGGTTGGGGATTTAGCTCAGTGGTAGAGCGCTTGCCTAGCAAGTGCAAGGCCCTGGGTTCGATCCTCAGCACACACACACACACACACACACACACACACACACACACACACAAAATCAGAATTAACCACAATTAAAAGAAAAATACTAAGAACCAATGAGTGTCTCTGTGGGAAAAAAAAATGAATTAAGTCTATAATAATTCATTTGGAAAACTAGGAAATGGCAATTTTCTTTTAAAATATAAATTCACAAAATTGCTTCTAAGAAAATGTAAAAGCTGTAGTGTAGTCCTATATATTGGTTTAATTTTACATTTTTTTTGTATGTCTGTGTGTATGTATGTGTGTGCATGCCACACTGCACGTGTACAAGTCAGGAGACAACCTGTGGGAGTTGAATCGTTGCTTCCATTTTGTGGGTTTCAGAGATCAAGCATGGGTTGTCACATTTGGTGGCAAGAGTCCTTACCTGTGGATTAATCTTACTGGCCCTTATTGCTATTATTTAACATTATTTTGAATGAAGTAAAATAGCTGGGCAGTGGTGTTACACACCAAGACAGCCAGGGCTATACAGAGAAACCCTGTCTCAAAAAAAATTTCTTTATTTTGCTTAAATCATGAAAAAGAAAATTTATTCTGAAAGTAAGAATTTGTAAGCTATGGCAAAATAAATATATAAAAATCTAAATAGCTTTTTTTCCTGTTGTGTGGTTGAGTATATCTTTTCTTTCTTTCTTTCTTTCTTTCTTTCTTTCTTTCTTTCTTTTCTTTTCTTTTCTTTTCTTTCTTTTTTTTTTTTTTAAAGATTTGTTTATTATATATACAGTATTCTGTCTGCATGTATACCTGTATGCCAGAAGAGGGCACCAGATCTCATTACAGATGGTTGTGAGCCACCATGTGGTTGCTGGGAATTGAACTCAGGACCTGGAAGAGCAGCCAGTGCTCTTAACCTCTGAGCCATCTCTCTAGCCTGAGCATACCTTTTCTAATATGCAGAAAAGTATTCCTGATTTCAAAATTTGAAGTCCGTAAGTGAACTTTATCTGGTAAGCTGAGTGTGGTGGTGCATGTCTGTAATCCCAGTACTTGGGAGGCTAAGGCCAGCCTCGGTTACACAGTGAGTGAGTTGGAAGGCTAGCTTGGGCTACATTAGACTCAGAACAAACAAGTATACCTCTACCAAGTAAGATTTCTTAATCTGTAAGCCACTTTGGGTTTGGGAGCATCTCAGGCTTTTGGATTAGAGATGTGCATCTGGGCACTAGTGGCAACTGGCACACACTGGAAAATAAAGGGAAAAAACCATTCCAGTTTACAAATCCAAAGAGAACTAGATATACGTTTAACTAGATATCACACACTAGAAGATCAAAAATATCAGAGCTGCTTGTGGTCCTAGAAGAGCTGAAATAATGCAGAAGCTACACAGGGCTCTAAGACATGCAGATTTAATTAATGTTCTACCATTTTTCCACTTGGCCTGATGTGAGACTAATTTCCTCTCAGACATTTTCATTAGGAAAAGAGCTTGGTTTTGAAAAGTGTTTCTTCATCCTTCCTTTGCCTCCTTGGCAGTGGAGTGAGGAGAGGGCCCAGCTAGCTGTAGAATACAAAATACTGCTGATCCTGTATTTACCAGGAGGAAACTTAATGACAGTTCTTACTGTATCTCTGGAACTGTCTAGATGTCAACAGAACTCACGTCTGCTTCCATGTGTGGATGTGCAGTGATTCAGACATCATTCTGGGAAATAGAGGCACAATAAATGTCCAGTGAAGTGTGACAGATTATTTTCCAGAGACAGCCATAATCCTGTCTTCCACCCCACATGCTTTTCTGTAGTGTCACCTCACCATTTTTTTCCACAGAGGGTGTGCATCTGGAATCTGTGCAGGCCTAGGATTGTCTGAGTTAGACAGATAGTGCAGAAATGGCTGCTAAGACTGACTGTGAAAGGCCATGCATGCAGCTTCTTGTTTGCAGGAGCTCTGAGACATTCTGTAATGAATTTAGTTCCTGGGAGACAACCATACTGGAGAGTCACTGTGACAGCCCAGCTGAGCTCCATCTGACACCACTGTGTTTTTGAGTCAGACAGGATGTCCAATCCAGCCACAACTCCAGATGACGATAGGCCAGTTAACTTCAGACTGAAGTCACATGAGCATCTGGGAATGGCTTAACCAAGCTCTCCTCACATTAAAATCATGAGAACCCAAGATAGTTCTGTTAAGCTGTGAATTTATGGACACTTGTTCTCAAACAGTGGTAATAGATGAGACATATAGATTTAGCAATGCAGCCATGGTGAGACCATTCACTCATGCTGGAAGAGTGTTCATAGACACCCCCAGCTGTTCACTGTACCCAGAAATGCTGGCCTAATCACAGTTCTAATAGTCTTAAAAGCTAGTATCCTGCCATTCCCTATTTAACAATGTCTTTTAATCGTTTTGTTATATGTTAAATAGCTTATATAATTTTCCTTTTTAATTGTTGCTTAATAGTGTCTACTGGAACCTAAAGTCCTTTGTGTCTTTTCTATTGGCTTAGTGTACAGTGGTTCCCCACCTTCACCCCCTTATGCCTGATTTTGCTTTCCATGCTTTCAGTCAACTACTTAGAGTTGACCTTGGTCCCGAATACTCTTGAAAATCACAGAAATAAACCCCAAATTTTAGTTTGCTCACCATGGGATTTCCTATTATCTTACTCTGTTCTGCCTGGATGTTAACTATTCCCTTAGCCATGCTGTGTAACCTATCCTCCTGTTAGTCACTCCGTCTACATCTTGGTTGTCAAATGAGCTGTAGACTTATGAGGGTGTTGAAATAACCCTTGCCTAGCAGCCTGGTGCTGTTACAGTCTATACATTCTTCACCTCCCTTTATCTCATAATGTAGGCATTGTATTATCTCAAATCATCATGAGAAGGAAGAGTATAGTACAAGATTTTGAAAGAGAGACCACATTCACATACAACGTTTATTACAGTATATTGTCATAGTTGTTTTTATTACTGTTAATCTCTTACTATGCATGATTTACACATTACATTTATAGGACTGTATGTATATTGGGGCAGGGAGAGCATAAGTAGGGTTCAGTATATGTGGCTTCAATCACTCACCAAATGGTCTCATCGATAAAGGGAGTCTAGAGGCAATACATTAGTGTTCCATTTCCTACCTGTTGTATTACCGTTAGTATACAGTAATAGAGAACTGATTTAGCCTTGGTCCGCCCTCATTTGAATACTTGTTTGATTTCTTGGCTTCTACCTCACTTTCTTCCCAGGGTTGAAATTCTTGGATAACTCATGGTTTTCTTCTTCTCAATGGGTAACACTTAAACATTGGCCTCAATGTTAATTGTTTAAAGGATGTCTCAGGTCCAAGAGAATGAGTTGGTGAAACTTCAGAAGAGCCTTTGTTCAGTTGCTTTGCTGGGTTATGCTGTGTGAAACTTAGTGCTTCTGGAGCTAGTCTGTGCTGTGAGGAGAGGCAGTGTACTAATAAAGGTGACAGTGGGAGGTAGGCAAGAGCAAGCGACAGAGAAAAACTGACCCCAAGAACACCTAGTGAGCAGACTCAAGTTGTTCTGCCGCTAGACTTTCAGTTGTGCCAAATAAACCTTCTCTTTGTATTATTGCAAGCTTGTTATGTTTTCTGTTGTAAAAGATTTCTAACTCAGAAAGACGATATCAGAAGCTTTTTAAGGTTCTGGGTAGTTTTGGAGGGATTTTGGCAAATCAAAAAAATCTCTAGGTAGTTCAGTGAACTAACCTTGGGTCCTGTGAGGCCTTGTGGGGAGAATTAGGAATGCTTTGCTTTGATTGAAGAATAGAAAATCAACAGGAAATAAACTGCCTCCATAAACCCAAAGATCATATGGAAGAGGCAGTTAGTTTATTGTTTGTGGTTCCAGGTTCTTTCAGAACTGGAACCAGTGTGTACCATGATAAAGAAGACAGATTTCAGCTTCTGATAAAGAAGGATTGTCCAACTGTGAGGTGGACAAGCCTGGGGCTGGGTCTCTTTCACTCACGGTACTCAGAGGTGACTGGAACATGAGGGTTCAGCAAATAGCAGAAATTAGGTGCAGTGATACTACTCTGAATGAAAGATGGGGCTGTGCTACTTTTGGCTCTTCCAGTTCTGAACTTACACAATTTTATACTTTCTTAGGTATCAGAAGACTTACTGTGTGGCCCTTGGGCAAATGGTGAAACCTTTTAAACGCCGCAGTTTTATCATCTGTAAGATGATGCTAATGATGCTTTTCTAAAACTAGGCATGGTAGTCTTGTCTGTAATCACAGCTCCTGGGAAAGCTGAGGCAGGAGATCAGATGCACCTAAAAGTTTTAGGGCCAGCCTGGACAACTAAACAAGATCCTGTCTCAAAACAAAAACAAACCTAAGCAAGACAAAAATCTCTTCTGTCAGTTGGATTTTATGAGCCTCAAGTAAGTATGTGTGTTAAATGCTTTGAAAACCAAAGCACCAGACTAAGTGTGTAGTTCATGGTGAGCTGGACATACATAGGTACTGTGAGCTGATGCATAGAACTCCATTGTGATCTATCTATATGGGTTAGCTCTGACTTGCATGGAGCATCACAAAACTGGGGTGGGGGGCGGGGGGTGGGGTCAAGCTTTTCCCATCTCTCCTTAAAGCAAGACTGCATGTGGAGAAGCAGATCTTTTCATTTACTAAAGTACCCCCACCCCCAAACACACAGCGCTTTATTCTTGGTGTTTGCTGCCTGGAGACCATGCGCTTTATCGTTACACAATGCTGAGGGATTTCTGTTCAGAGGTGCCAAGCTTTAGAGTCAGGCAATGAGGATCTTATTGGCCTACACAGTGCTCAAGAAAGGCCAACCCTTGCAGAGTGAATTGTGGGGCTAGGCGCCCCTGCACTTTTTAGACTTTTGCACATTGGAAGCTGCTTTTCCAGAGCCATTTTGCATTTTGGCTTCTGGAGATGAGTAAGAGCAGCCAGTGTGTGGGCTCCCTGTGAGTGGTCAGACCATAGCATTATCTTTCCTCACACACTGCTGCTTTGTGTCCTCCTGTGTCTTACTGTAACCCAGCACAGAGCAGTCACTGTGTCCTCTTCAGGCTGGAGCCCCCTTTTGAGTGTTAGGGGTCTTTTGTTCAGAAGCTGTAACACCACCCCCCGCTTCTGGAGTGCTGTGCTGGCATAGTGGCCATGGTGTAGAGCATTTGGTAGAGAGAAGCATGTAGATTTACCAGTGTTTTAAATCCTAACCCAAATTGCTGTGTAAGCAGAATGAGTGAAATTAATTTTGCATTCATAAAAAAGATTCAGTTATCTTTTTACAAAAACAACTCTAATCATTGAAGCTACTGTTTGCTTTTAACAAAGTGAGCAAGTAATTCAGCTCTTTTAGATGAATGTAGAACTCTTATGCTTACCCTTCTGTTTGATTTTCAAAGCAGTCTCTACTAACTTTAGTTGGAGAATGTGATCTCTAGAAAGCACTATACCAAGACTCCTGAAAGGCAGTCCAGCCCTGGAAAAGCTCTTCTTACAAAGTTAAGGTGGGGCTGCAAGGTGATAACGTAGTTCCTTATAGCAGAGTGTCCGCTGAATTGTCTCAGACTTTTTTTTTTTTTTTTTAAAATCTCATTCTAAGTCCAAAGGCTCAGTGCTGCCTGTAAAACCAATGACTGTTGATTGCCTGCCTCCACACTGGTTTCCAGTGCTCACATTGTTTTTTCTTAATTTGATTGTAGAGGTGATGTACACACAGGTCAGAATGAAAGAGGGCAGGAGCTGATGAGAACCCAGACCAGAGCTGCCTTACTTTTTCATGTCTTGTCCTTTCCGGAGGCATCTATTTGATTATGCTTATTACTGCCATTTAAAATACATACACAGGCAGCCAGAGAGGTGGCTGGGAGAAGGACCCTTGCCACCAAGCCTGATGACCTGAGTTTGCTTCCTGGAGCACACTCACCCCTTCCTTATAAGTCTCAAATGAAGGAAAGGACAAACTCCTAAAATTTGTCTTTTGACCTCCACACTTATGCTGTGGCATGTGCACCCCCCAATAAATAAATGAGTAAAAAATACAGTAAATAAATGTGCAGGTACATTTTATTTTCTAGGTCAATTTTAAGCACAACACTTCCTGCTCTCATATGTATACAGCCTCCCGTCATTATCAACACCCCTCACAGGACTGGCATGTTTATGTTAGTGAACCTGTGTTGATACATCACATAGTTTACACTGGGGTGTTGTATATTCTTGGACAAATGTAGAATAAAGTGTAGCCATCATTTTAGTACCATGCAGAACATTTTCTGTGCTTTGCCTGTTTGTTCCTCCTCCTAAGTCCTACTGATAGTAGGGCTTTTGTTTGTTTGTTTGTTTGTTTCCTGCTGTCATAGTTTTGTGCTTTCTGGAATGTTAAATATGGCAACCATACAGAATGCAGCCTTACCGGATTGGCTCCTTTTACTCACCGATGTGTCCTAACAAGTTCTCCTTTTCTTGACATGTGCTTCATGTTTGGGTAAATGTCCCCTAAAATTCCAGTTAAAGGCCCAGTGCCTAGCTTGGTAGAAAGGTGGTGGAAACTGAAAAGGTAGGAGGTCTTCAGGGGATGGGGTGTGCCCTGGAAGGAGATGGCGGGCCTGTTCCCTAACCCTTCTCACTTGTTTCCTAGGTAGATGAATGTTTTTACCTGAGATTATGGTTACAGGCTGCCAGGGCCAAAACCAACGGGGCTAACCTCTCATAGACCGAAACCTCAAAGACTAAACCATAATAAGTCTCTGATCTTAATAAGTTGATTATCGTAGGGATTTGTTACAGTGGCAGATAGCTGACCAACACAGCTCAATGGTTCTTTTTTGGTAAGCATTATATAATATTAAATATACATTCATCCACTGAAGGACATTTTGGTTGCTTCCCAGTTTTGGTCAATTATGAGCAAGCTTCTAAAAATATGTATGAGTTTTGTATGGGTTTAACATTTTAGTTAACCTGGGAGTGTATTATTAGGTCATGTAATGTAAGTATTGTTTAGTTTAATACAGTTTGTAAGAAACCACTGAAGTATCTTTCACTGTAACATTTAGGTTTCCACAAACAATGAGAGTTCCTGTTGTTTCCACACTGATGGCTACTTTTGTCAACTGACACAGTTTAGAATCACCTGAGAGTCTTAATGAGAGATTAGCTCAGCTGGGCATGTTTTGGGCGGATTGTTTTGATTATGTTCCAGCCTAAAAGTGGGGTGCTGCATTCTCATGTAGGCAGACATTTCTTTCCCACTTGCCAGTTCCCAAATAACCTAAATGGAGACTTAATATAAATTATATATGCTCTGCCAATAGCTCAGGCTTGTCACTAGCTAACTCTTTTGGTTTTTCAAGACAGGGTTTCTCTGTGTAGTTTTTTCTTTTTTTTTTTTTTTTTCCTAGACAGGGTTTCTCTGTGTAGCTTTGCGCCTTTCCTGGATCTCACTCTGTATACCAGGCTGGCCTCAAACTCACAGAGATCTGCCTGACTCTGCCTCCCGAGTGCTGGGATTACAGGCGTGCGCCACCACCGCCCGGCTTTCTCTGTGTAGTTTTGGTGCCTGTCCTGTGCCCGGCTTCACTAGCTAACTCTTAAAACTTAAATGAACCCATTTATATTAATCTATGTTCTGTTACATGGCATTACCTCTCTTTTATCTTGCACCTTCTGTTTCCTCTCCATGTCTGGCTGGAGACTCCTTTGACTCTGCCCTTCTTTTTCCTAGTATCCTTAGTCTGGTTCTCCCACCAAACCTTATCCTGTCCAGCTATTGGCCACTCAGCTTCTTTATTAAACCAATCACAGTGACATATATTCACACAGTGTAAAGGATTATTCCACATTCTCAGTGGTTGGGTCTTGGTGTGTAAGTGTAGAGAGGGGGTTGGACCTGGATAGGCATGCATGCATTCATTCTTGCTGTTCTTGACTGTGGATATGACTAGCTGTTTCAAGTTTCTGCCTTGGCTTCCCCACAAGGATGAACTGTAACCTAGAGTTGTGAGCTAAAATAAGCCTCTTCTCCCTTAGGTTGCTTTTCATCAGTGTATTTTATCACAACAGAAAAGAAACTAAGATATATGCCCTCGCCAGCACTTGGTGTTTTCACTGATTGAGAGTTTAGCCATTGTGATTTGTGCATAATGATATCACACTGTTGCTTTCTTTATAAGGCAGGGCCTCACATGTAGTTCAGGCTGTCTTCAAACACTTGGCAGGCATCCTGTGTCAGTGCCCCAGGAGCTGAGATTCTAGGTGTGGACACCCACGCCCAGCTTTCACTGCTGTGATATGCAATCCACTAATAATGTTCTGTGGAGCTTTTCAGATGCTAGTCCTCCCCCTGTGTGCATTGTTTGGTGGGGTGTCTACTCAGATCTTTCGTGCATTTTTAAGCAGGTCATTTTCTCATTATTGAGCTTTAAAAGTTCTTTTTATACTGTGAATAACATCCTTTCTCAGATGCCATTTGCAAATATTATCTCTCTGGCTGTGGCTTGTTTTCTCTTGATATTGCTGTTGTTAAAGTTTCAAATTTATGATTTTTTTCTTGTTATGACAGATGAGAATTTAACTCATAACTGTGTACCTTCTCAGAATGTCATAATATCACTGTTTTTAGTTTGTTTGTTTGTTTGTTTGTTTGTTTTCTTTTTTGGTTGTCACGCCTTCTCCCAACCCCCAAGACAGGGTTTCTCTGTATAGCCCTGGCTGTGTAGGCTAGGTTGTCCCAGAACTTGCTCTGTAGACCAGGCTGCCTTGAACACATGGAGATCTGCCTGCCTCTGTCTCCCAAGTGCTGGGATTAAAGGTGTGTGCCACCACCACCCGGCTGGTTGTCACTTTTTTTTTTTTTTTTTTGGAGCTGAGGATCGAACCCACGGCCTTGCGCTTGCTAGGCAAGCGCTCTACCACTGAGCTAAAGCCCCAACCCTGGTTGTCACTTTTAATAATGCATTACATTTCTATTTCTAGTTGTGCCAACTGTATATAGTATCTTTGGTTCTGTATTTGTAAGGCCAGAGTAGCTATTAATGCTACTATTTTCTCTGCCTGCCAACTCTACCTTGCCACCTGCTTCTTAATTTCCTTGTCTGCTATTTAATTTTTCCACCTTTAAGCATAATATTCAAATGATCTTGAGAACAGTCTCCTGTGTTCTGTGTATAGGCAGTTTATGTAGTAATGATGTTATTGTGACTCTATCTCTTTCTTGCAAGGTGAAGAAGTCATAGGTTATAGTTTTGTTGCCTATTTTGTGTAGCTCTTGTGTTGAGTAAAGTTTTTTTTAGTTTTTCACCATTTTTGTTTTACCTTAACTTTTTTTCACGCTCTTCATACAATTAGCTGTTCTGTAAGAGAGACCCCTCGGTGGCACTGCGACCCCTTGAACTGGTCTAGACATGTCTTCCATGCTTGCGTCTGCACATCTGTGGTAGTTATTTTCCTTGTGACTGTTTTGTTGGCATTTGTTTTCACAAATACTTGAAAAAAGCAGCTTTCGGGAAGGATTTATTCGTTTTAGTCTTGGCATTTGAACTTGGGACTGGTGGTGGGAAGAGAGAAAGGGGAGAGAGAGAAAGAAGGGCCAGGCCAAACCAGGGCTAGCCATATAGCCCATAGATTGCCCCAGTGACCCGTTTCTTCCAGCTGAGCCATACCTGTTAAACGTGCCACAGCCTATCAGAGCAGAGCTACCATCAGAAGATCTAGTGTTCAAACACCTGATACGAGGGGAGGTATTTTACATTTAAGACATAGCACTCCACCTCTGGCCCCCACAGGCTCACAGCTAGCTTATAATACAATAATGCTTTCGGTTCATCCTCTGAAGTCCCCATAGTCTTATATTTTTGACACTGTTCAAAGGTCCAAAATGGCAAACTCATAATGTTGAGTCTCTGTAGAATTTTTTTTTTAAAGTTACACCCAGTATACAAAGGCACATTTCTATTCTAAAAGGAAGGAATTGGGGGGGTGGGGCACAGCAAAGAAAGACAGGATCAAAAGACACACAAACCTGTAGCTTTGTGTCTTGTATCTGGGGTTTGTGATGGCATCTTTTGGGCTCCAGTAGGCTTGGGTAGCCCCTTCAAGTCTGTTGTGGGGGTATGGGGGACATGTGGCCTGTCTCCTAGCCCTACTTTCTTTGGTGCCTACAGCTTTCCTTGGTGCATTTCCCACATTCCTGACATTTACAACATCCTGGAATTTCCACAACTTTTGTGACTTAGGCTTCATTTCCACAGCTTCACTCACAGACTGTTCAGGAGCTCCATGGAGGAAATTTGGACCTCCTGCACATCACTGGCCTAGGCAACTTTCTGGAATCTCAATACAAGCCTTCATGATCCTCCTCCCCCCCCCCCCCCCACCCCCGACTTCTTGCATTTTGCATGTCCACAAAACCAGCACCACTTGTTAATGACAAGCTACTTAGAGCTTAAGAAGTAACCTGGCTTCCTGGGTCCTCAGAAGCCTCTGCCTTCCTAGCTAACCCTGCCCAAACACTTCCCTAGGCAGCCATTTTCCACCAAGGTACCCTGAAGGCTCCTTGCAGGCACTCTGAAATGAAGTTTACATTATGTCCTAGAGCTCTCAGTTGACGAGGAAGGGCTCCTCGCCTTTTGTCCCAGCACAAAGCCAGAAGCTGCTTCTTACTGTCGCTGATCTTGGTCTTAAACAACTGTATCCCCCTTGTCAGTTTTCTCCCTGTCCTAAACTTTAGCTCCTTTCCTCTCCACTTTCCACTCACTATAAATCTGGGTAAATGCAGTGAGCAGTAGCTGTGCTACTGTCTGAATGATCTCTTGAAATATCCCCCACAAAACAAATTAGTCCATAAGTTTTTGAATTCAGCTTTACTCAAATTTTCAGGACTCAGGCAGAATGCAGCCAGATTCTTTGCCAGAATGGAACACTAATGGTTTCTAGCCAGGTCCTGAAAGAATCCATGTTCCCCTCTGAAACCTCTGAAATGGTTTACTGTCTGCATTTCTTTTGATATTGGTCATATAAATGTCCATTAAAATCACCCACTAATCACTGACTGGATTCTAGAGCTTCTCACTAGCCTGCTATTCCAAACTCTTCCACATTTCTCCCACAAGCCAGTTCCAAAAGCTTTCAAGCAGAGTGGTCAGGTTATCATAGCAGTGGTACCAGTTTTCTGTATTAGTCACGTTGACCAGATGTCTAAGAGGAGAACTGAGGGGAAGGGTTTACCATAGCCCACAGGTTCACAGCAGGGAGGCATGGTGGTTGGGGCCCTGGCCTCAGCTAGTTACATGACAGTGTCAGATGGGAAGCAGAGGCAGGCTCAGCTAGAACTGGGTGGGACCAGGCTATGAGCTCTAAACAGTAGTGGACCAGTCTTCCTTGGCTACAGACAGGTGCTGCAGTGAGCCAAGCTCTGAAGTCTTGTATCTGGGCAACATTTTTCTTTTCTTTTCTTTCTTTTTCTTTTTCTTTGTTTTTCTTTTTTAAGATTTATTTATTTATTATGTATACAGTGTTCTGCCTACATGCATGCTTGCAGGCCAGAAGAGGGCACCAGATCTCATTACAGATGGTTGCGAGCCACCATGTGGTTGCTGGGAATTGAACTCAGGACCTCTGGAAGAACAGCCAGTGCTCTTATCCTCTGAGCCATCTCTCCAGCCCCCATTTTTCTTTCTTTAATCAAGAAGCAAATGTGGTGATATATTGTGTCCCTCAATATATTGTGTGTCCTAATAAACTTATCTGGGGTTAGAGGACAGAACAGTCACTAGATAGACATAGAAACCAGAAAATGTTGGCACATACACCTTTAATCCTATCACTTGGGAGGCAGAGATCCATCTGGATCTCTGTGAGTTCAGTGTCACATTGGAAACAGCCAGGCATGGTGACTCAAGCCTTTAATCCCAGGAAGTGATGGCAGAAAGGTATATAAGATGTGAGGACCAGGAACTAGGCTGGTTCAGCTTTTAGGCTTTGGAGCAGCAGTTCAGCTGAGATTCATTTTGGATGAGGACTCAGACGCTTCCAGTCTGAGGAAACAGGATCAGCTGAGGAATTGGCAAAGTGAGGTGGCTGTGGCTTTTTCTGCTTCTCTGATCTTCCAGCATTCACCCTAATACCAGGTGTCAAGTTTGGTTTTGTTAATAAGACCTTTTAGGATTCGTGCTACAAGCAAATAATTAGATAGAATTGTGTAATAATGTCTCATGTAGACCTGTGTCTGGTATTTGGAGACTATTACCAGTCTTTGTAAACGTTGGTTATTCTTTTCTGCTGAACGTTTAAGACCATGCATGTGGTCAAAATTAATTTTCTTTGTGGACTGCAAGGCTAGTTGAGGATCTAGCCCTCAGGTCATGGGGGCTTGAGAGGAACCTCTGCCTCTGACTTTCCTTTTACCAGTTGTCCCTATTTGTGAGGATGCGTCAACTGCCTGGCTGGACAAACTGTGGCCTCCCTTGGAAGGGAAACACTTTCTCTGTGTTGATCCTCCTTTGTAGACTTGATGCTGGTTAGAGTACAAAGGCTTCCCTGAACAAGAGAACATGTAACTCTACATTTCAAGAGTCGGCTCACAGTCCCCTGGGACCTCAGTGACCTTGGAATGCGAGAAGAAACTATTCTCCTTTTTAGTCCCTCTGACCACATTAGTATAGCCTCTAAGTCTGGTTCCTGAACAGCCAGAAGATCAGTTACACCAGTCTGGTACTTTTAACTTGCGGTGATATTGTGTTCCCCAAAATATTGTGCACCCTAATAAACTTATCTGGGATCAGAGAATCAGAACAAGCCACAGCCACCTCACCTTAACAGTTCCTCACCTGTTTTTGTTTCCTCAGACTGGAAGCCTCTGAGTCCTCATCCAGAATGACTCACAGCTGAACTGCTGCTAAAAGCCTAAAAGCTTAACAGACTCTAGTTCCTGGTCCTCACGCCTTATATACCTTTCTGCTTCCTGCCATCACTTCCTGGGAGTAAAGGCATGTGTCACCATGCCTGGCTGTTTCCAGTGTGACACTGAACTCACAGAGATAGGGATGGATCTCTGCCTTTGGAATGTTAGGATTAAAGGTGTGTGTGCCACCTTTTTCTGGCCTCTATATCTAGTGGCTGTTCTGTTCTCTGACCCCAGATAGGTTTATTAGGGTGCACAATATTTTGGGGAAAATAATATCACCACATTAACTACTGTATAATATTTCAGTAACCAAACATTTCTTAATAAACTTTGATTAGACATACACATTTTAACCAGTCCTTCTAATTGTTGATCTTTGAAATTTTAATAACCATATATATCATCTCTAAGTTTCATCTTTTATGTACCTTAAATAACTTACTCAGACCTTCATAATTTGTGTAAACTTTCTAGCTTTCCATTCTGAAAACATCCAGCCATTTTAATTTTCATATATTTAAATTCTTCTTTAGTAAAACAGTTTACATTATTACATCCTTCTAACATTTTATTTTATTTACTGTTTCTCCTTATGAATACCACAAGACATAATAGCATTAACAAGTGAATTTACTATTTATTGTTAGAAATTTCTCCCAGGTGGGGAGGAGGAGCTAAGCAATATGTATCCCCTCTGATAAGGTCCTAAAGACCTGAGAGTTCACCCTAGGAAACTGATGAGTTTATTGGACTCACTTACCGAGCCTGGGTGAGGGGCTACTGTCAAGAGGGTGGGTACCCAAAAGCAGCCCATGTATAATGTCAAGGATACTGACTAGAGTTTCCTGGGTGTGTTAAGAGTCAAGGAGAAGTGAGTTAGGTTGAGTACAATGGTCAGGACAAGAAGTCTGCTGTTGGCACAGACTTGGATGAGAAACAGATTCTGTCTGGGTATGCTGGTGCACACCTTTAATCCCAACACTGGGGAGAATCTATGAGTTTGGGGTAGTCTAGTCTACATAGAGAGCTCAAGGCCAGCCAGGGGTGCATAGTGAGACCCTATCTAAAAACAAAACTAAAAAGAAACACAGATTCTGGGACAGAAATACAGATGAGATGCTTAACTCATCTGTATTTGTCCCAAAGATGTGGGAGGCTGGAGTCAGGAAGCCCTGAGAAAAAGATCTCAGACATTTACATAAAATGTTTAGGTTCAGACCAAAACAAAGGAAAGGAACAACATAGCAACACTTCTAAAGCTGTTGATAGGATTCCCTGGCTAGTTGGCTGGCTGCAGAAAGAAAAGAGGGAGATTTTAAATATGGTGTGAAGGCCCTTAGACAGAATGGAGAGAATACAGAGGTCCAGAAAGCCTTCGAGAAAAGAGTGGTGTATTTTTAACAAAGAAAAAAACAGATGCAACAAATATTTGCATTATATGTTTCACAACATACTGGGTATATTTCAAAAATAAACTTTGGTTTGCTGTTAATTCGGAGTGGTTTGTACAAGGCGCGGGTAATAATTATAAGGAGAACAGACCAAACTTTGGCAGCGAAAGGAAGGAAAAGCAACAAATGACTAAAGGTGGGAAGAGAGTGGGGGGAGGAAGGAAGAGGAGCCTCACTTATGTGATGTCTGAGGAATGGCAGATACTGTTGTGATAGTCCTAGATCTGCAGGTTTGCCTGTTGGATGGACACAGGTACTATGAAACATTAGTGATCTTCCAGTCTCTAGTGCGGCCCTCTCCAAGATGACCTCATTCTAGAGGATTGGCGTTACAAAAACATTTTATTGCTGAGTGGTTACAACCTTCATTTTATAAGAATAATTAAACCTTTTCTTTATTGAGTAATTTAGTGTGATGTAAGCAAATTAACTGGATGAGTACAAGTTTTAGAAGTCTGTCACAGTACTCAGTGTCTGAACATCATAATTTAATTTTTTATGTTTATTTTATGTTCATGAGTGTGCATCACATGAGGGCCTAGTGCCTTTGCCTGCAGAAGTTAGAAGAGGATGTCAGATCCCCTGGAACTGGAGTTACAGATAGTTGTGAGCCACCATGTGGGTGCTGAGAACTGAACCTGGATCCTCTGCAAGAGCAACAAGTGTTCATCCATCTCTCTAGCACCAACATAATGTAAAAGTTAAAGAACCAGAGTTTCTATATTGTAATGTGGCTGAGCTTCTGCAGGGCTTAGCAATTGCTACCCATCATCATTGCTGTGTTTTGATTAGCTGTCTAGGCCAGGATGGACTCTGAGTCTCTTAACACTAGGCTGTGACCAGCCAAGGGTGCATTCTCCACCCCCTTCCTGAACTGCAGAGACGGAAGATGGGTCTGTCTGGGATCTTTCCTGATTAGAGACCAGGCTATAGCAGTCAGCCCAGTCCAGAGTCTTTGTTTCCCTGTGACCCCTGTGTGAACTTTAATGTTTTTACCCCTAGATATCATTGGCATTCTCTAGAATATAGATAAATGAAAAAAAAAACTCTTTGAACTTAATTTTCCCATAATAATATTCTAAATTCTGTCTCATTTCCCTATTTTATGAATCTCTTTCAAATTTGAGCTATTCCACATCCTTATCCCATTTGTTCTTATTTCTCTATGAATATAAATGAGCACACCAATTCCGTTTCCTATTCTTTTTTTCTTTTTTAAAATTTATTTATTTATTTTTTTATTATATTTGTGTTTTAATTTTACACATCAGCCATGGATTCCCCTGTCCTTCCCCCTCCCGTCCCCACTCCCACCTTCTCCCCAGCCCCCCACCCTCCATTCCCATCTCCTCCAAGGCCAAGACTCCCCTGGGGATTCATTTAAACCTGGTGGATTCAGTATAGGCAGGTCCAGTCCCCTCCTTCCAGGCTGAGCAAAGTGTCCCTGTGTAAGCCCAAGGTTCCAAACAGCCAGCTCATGCACTAAGGACAGGTCCTGGTCCCACAGCCTGGATGCCTCCCAAATAGTTCAAGCTATTCAATTGTCTCACTTATCCAGGGGGCCTGATCCAGCTGGGGGCTCCACAGCTTTTGGTTCATAATTCATGTGTTTCCATTAGTTTGGCTATTTGTCCCTGTGCTTTTCCAATCTTGGTCTCAACAATTCACACTCTTATAGTCCCTCCTCTTTCTCGACAACTGGACTCCTGGAGCTCCACCTGGGGCCTGGCCAAGGATCTCTGCATCCACTTCCATCAGGAATTGGATGAGAGTTCCAGCACAACTGTTAGGGTGTTTGGCCATCTGATCACCAGACTAGGCCAGATCAGGCTTTCTCTCGACCATTTCCAGTAGTCTACAGTGGATGTATTCCTTTTTCTTTTTGATTTTTTTTTCAAGACAGGGTTTCTCTGTGGTGTCCTGGCTGTCCTGGAACTCACTTTGTAGACTAGGCTGGCCTCAAACTCAGAGATCAACCTACCTCTGCCTCCCGAGTGCCAATTCTGTTTTCTAATTCCTTGTTAGAATCTTCCCTTTCCCCTGCCTTCACTTCCTCATTGAGGATGAAATATAGGACTTTGGTCATGCTAAGCAAGTGTGTTACTACTCAGCTATCTCCAGCCCTTCTTCCTACCTCAAAGTTGCACTCAGTTAAAATATGTCATTGGGAAATGTAAATAGACTTGTATTTTAATCCCAACAATATTATCTGTGTAGCTATATTAAACTGCAAGTTATAGAGGGCCTAATTCAGAGTGACTTATAGAAATATATAAATCAGCTGCTGTAACTGAAAGATCATCAATAGGCCAAGCTCCAGGGTTGATATGCCATTAAGAATTTGGTTTCCTTCTTTCTGCACCACAGACAGAGTCCCACCTTCTTCACAGAATGGCAGCGTGGTTGCCAGCTGTTCCCACACCATGTACTTTTCTCCTGATGGCTAGTGATATTTACCAGCCCGCTCCTGCACCCCTTTAAAAATATCTTTTTTTCTAGTATTTATAGATCTTCTGAAAAATTTTATATAAGAATATTTTTCATACAGTGTATTTTGGTCATATTCTTTCCCCTTCCCAGCTCCTCCCAGGTCCCTCTCCAAAAACAAACAAAATAACAACAATGAATATGGAAATCATAACAAATAAGCAAACAAACAAATCATTAACACAAAAAAAAGTGCATGAAAAAATAAAACATGGAGTTCATGGTCACGGAGCCTGTCCTAGAGTGTGATTAATATGCCCAATGACATTGTATTGGAGAAAATGAATTTGCCCTTTCCCAGCAGATATCAATTGCAGATAGTTTCTTAGGGGTGGGACTTTGTGCCCACTTCTCCTTTTCAGTGCTGGGATTTTGTCTGGTTTGAATTTGTGTGGAACTTATGTGTGCTGTCAGTCTGTGTGTGTTCATATGTCTGTCATTCCTGTTAGATCTGGAAACATTTCCTTGGAGTCATCCACCACCTCCGGCTCTTAAAAATCTTTCCACCTCCTCTTTCACATAGATCCCTTAGCCTTGAGGGGAGGGGTTTGGTAAAGACATCCTGTTTAGGGCTGACTGTTCCAAAGTTGCTCACTCTCTGCACATTGTTCATTTGGAGATCTCTGTGTTGATTACCATCTACTACTGCAGGAAGAAGCATCTCTGTTGAGGGTTAAGCAGTTCTCTGCTCTGAGTCCCTGCCTAGTGTGGTAGTTTTGGGTTCCTGGTTGTGTCCATAGATCTTAATTGAGCTATATGTCTCTGCCTTGAACCAGCAGCTGGGATTGTTCTGGATTACTCAGCAGATTGTGTATCTGCTTTCCTTGATGCACAAGCCCATAAGAAACCCTTCTTAAGACAGAGTGACTACCTAGAGGAGGAAATTGGATAAATGACGACAGCCATATTTTGAAGACATTTGAGTTGCATTATGAAAATGCTTGCTTTTCTTTTTCTTTTTCAATTTTTTTTTTGTCTTTTGCCTCTAGGGGCTGTTCCAACAACCAAGCGGACAGGCATTCCAGCTCCACGGGAACTCTCAGTAACTATCTCAAGAGAGAGGTCTGTGCCACGTGGTCCCTCCAGCTCAAAGAAGTTGGGCTCTAGTCCAACTTCCTCCTGCACTCCCACTCCTACCAAGCACCTGAGGACCACCTCTGCGAAGCCCAAGCAAGAGCACGAGAGCACAGAGAAATCTGTCCTCGAGTCCCAGGTTCGGGAACTTCTGGCAGAAGCCAAAACCAAAGACAGTGAAATCAACAGGCTTCGAAGCGAACTAAAAAAATGTAAAGAAAGGTGGGCCCTAAGCACTGAGGACACCAGTGCATCAGACCCAAGTGCAGAGGGAATGTCAGCCCCGGCAGGTGACACAGAACCTTTGATAAGAACCCTGGAGGAGAAGAACAAGACCTTTCAGAAAGAGCTTGCTGACCTAGAGGAGGAAAACAGGGCCTTGAAGGAGAAACTGACTTTCCTTGAGCAGTCACCAAATTCAGAAGGGGCATCAAGTCACACTGGTGACAGCAGCCGCCCAACCTCCATAACCCACGAGTCCAGCTTCGGGAGCCCAGCTGGAAATGAGTTGTCCAGTGAGACCGATGAGTATAGGAGAAACACACATGGAAGCGCATTACGGACATCGGGGTCATCAAGCAGTGATGTCACAAAAGCCTCTCTGTCACCAGATGCCTCAGATTTTGAGCATATCACTGCAGACCCCCCATCTCGGCCCCTGTCGGCCACCAGCAACTCTTTTAAGGGCTCTAAGTGCTCCCCTACGGCGAGCTCCCCAAATAATGCTAGTGAGCTGTCCTTGGCATCGCTCACTGAGAAGATCCAGAAGATGGAGGAGAATCAGCACAGCACCGCTGAAGAGCTGCAGGCCACTCTGCAGGAATTATCAGACCAGCAGCAGATGGTGCAGGAGCTGACAGCCGAGAACGAGAAGCTGGTGGATGAGAAGACCATTTTAGAGACCTCCTTCCACAAGCACCGAGAGAGGGCAGAGCAGCTGAGTCAGGAAAACGAGAAACTGATCAACCTCTTACAAGAGCGAGTGAAGAACGAGGAGCCTAGCGCCCAAGGAGGAAAAGTCCTTGAGCTGGAGCAGAAGTGCACAGATATTCTTGAGAAGAGCCGCTTTGAAAGGGAGAAGCTGCTCAACATTCAGCAGCAGCTGACCTGTAGCCTACGGAAGGTTGAGGAAGAAAACCAAGGAGCTATAGACATGATTAAGCACCTGAAGGAAGAAAATGAAAAGCTGAATGGGTTCCTAGAACACGAACGGTGTAATAATAGTGTGATGGCCAAAACTTTGGAGGAGTGTCGAGTTACCTTGGAAGGCTTGAAAATGGAGAATGGGTCCTTGAAGGCTCATTTGGAGGCTGATAAGCAAAAGGCTGTAGAGGCCAGCAGTACCGTGGGGCAGACGGCAGAGAACTTCGAGGCTCAGGAGATGCTGAAAGCGGCTCGAGCTGAGAAAGATCAATTGCAACTGTCTTGCACAGAGCTCAGACAAGAATTGCTAAAGGCAAATGGTGAAATTAAACACGTTTCCAGCCTGCTAGCGAAGGTAAGGAGAGGGCTCTCAACTAGTATTTGTTGACATTTCTCTTCAAGACCTTCAAATCATGGAGCAAAGAGAATCAATTGGGGGTTGGGGATTTAGCTCAGTGGGAGCGCACTTGCCTAGCAAGCACAAGGCCCTGGGTTCGGTCCTCAGCTCTGGCCAAAAAAAAAAAAAGAATCAATTGTCCAACTGTGTTTGTGAATCCAGCATTCTAGCTTGAAGATCTATTAGAATTTAGACAGATTGGCACTGGGGATTCCAAGTAAAAACACTCAGATTTCTGTACAGGTAGTTCAAAGTTTAATGGAAGTATAGTGAATTATATCAGATGGTGTGATGTAGTTATGAAGAATGTCAGGGTGGGATGCGTCTTGGTGGTAGACCCTTTCATAGCATCCTTGAGGCTTTAGATTCGGTTCCTAGCATCACACAAAAATAGGAGAAAATAAAATTTAGAACCATCCTGTATACATTGATTGACTTTTTGATGCATTTAATGCTTTCTGAGCATATTCTCAGCACTGGTTCTTTTAAATGTTGTTTAAAATGCCAGCTAGTATTTATCATGTAACTGTTTTATATTCACCAGTCCACTGTTACTGCCATGTGCGTATTGTTGGTTGTTTATGTTCTTTCTGGTCTTGGAATATTAAAAGTAAATTTTTTATAACTCTGATTATTTCTTCAGGAAAAATTCCTAGACGTTGACTTAGTGAGTCAAAGAGTATAAACATTTTAAAGACTTTCATCACATTTAGCCAGATTGCCCGCCAGAAATAATATGCCAATTTGTTCCCACCAGTTCATGAGAGTACTTGCTTCCTTGAGCCCTTGCCAGAACTTGGTACTAAATTATGTCATTCAAATCTGTTAATCATTTCCTGAAATTATTTTAACAGAGAGCCCAAGATGAAATAAGTGGTCCTGACTTTCATTTTAAAATTACTCTTTTAATTTGGCTGGAATGTTATGTGATGATACAAGATTTTTGGTGGTGATTGTGTGACAGTCATCTACCTCACAGTCTTTCCAACTTTGGGTCCATGACTTGGGGTGCTGCTGGGGAGAGAGGGGGAAAGATTCCCACCTTATTTCGTGGCTGCTGGTGTTCCAAAAAGCAGTTAATGCTGTGAGCTCCTGGGGAGATTTCTGCCTGTTGCCTGTCTGTTTTAGGATCAGTCAGTTGCAACCCAGTTTTGCACTCAGATGTCTTATGGTCTTGGTGGGAGGTTGTGTAGGTTGTGTCCGTGTTGGAAATCCACAGGTATTTTATTGAAGGAATGGAAGGAAGCATTAGTGGTTATGAGCCAGATGCTCGTTTGAATTGTATGTTGACAAATGAAGCTTTGCATTAAGTCACCTTGTAAAGTAAGAATGTTCTCTTTTGTTGTTTGAAGATCATTCATTACCTATTCTGTAAAATATTTAATCTTCCAGATTTCTTTAAAATCTTTTTTTTAGATTTATTTTAATTTGTGTGAGTATTTTGTCTGTATGTACGTATGTGCATCACACATGTGCCTAATACCCATAGATGTCAGAAGAAGGCATCAGATCCCCTAGAACTGGAGTTACAGATGGTTGTGAGTTGCCATGTGGATGCTGGAAATAGTACCTGTGCCCTCTCAGGTACTCTAAAATGCTGAGCTACCTCAAGCTCCCCATGGACCTTCTTGAAGTCTTTCCTCAGTCTTTCTCTTATCTGTCTCTGACATTTTGATTAACATTACAGTAAATATTAATGTTAAGTAATGTATATCTTAAATAGCTTATTTTTTCTAAACAAGTGATTATATTCATTATAGAAGATTTAGTAAACTACAGAAAAGAATAGAAAAGAAAACAAGCATTGCCTTTAATCCTACCACTTGGAGGGAAATCTGCTGTATATCTTTTTGACATTTTTTCTCAGTTGATATATACCAGGATATGTGTGCAAACCTACATGGACATAAAAGGACAGAGTACGTGTGGCACAGTGAACTACTTAGATTATTGTAAAAGTTCCACTTGTAACCTACCTTCCCCCAAACCCCACCCAAGACAGAGAGTTTCTCTGTAGCCCTGGCTGTCCTGGACTAGCTCTGTAGACCAGGCTGGCCTCAAACGCAGAGATCCGCCTGTCTCTGCCTCCTGAGTGCTGGGCTTAAAAGCCTGAGCCACTGTCACCCAGCTTTGTAAAAGACTTTTTATAATTTGTTTTCCTTCCTGATTTCTTGAGTAAATTTCTTTAACTTTACCCTACCCTGTTTGGATTTAAATGTATAGCTTAGCCAAAGAAAAGGCAATAAAATCTAGAGTTTCTTTTATAAATATAATCTATTTGGAGGACATAGAAAATACACATTTTCTGTGGAGCACAACACACAAATGCACACTTCAAATAAAGCTGTTTTAAAATAATTAAACTGTTATTCACATAGCCCATATATTTACTGATTTTCTGCCAACTAGAATTATTATGTACTGACTGTAGGAGTCTAGCCAGTGTTTAGTTAAGAGTCTAAGGGAAAAAAAATACATGAGGTGTAATGCTACTTACACAGGGTTCCTTTTATAGGTATTAAGACTCCAGGTCTGTGATATTGCACTGCCATGTGTACAGAGTACTGATCTATAAGTCTTTTACATCAACACTGGAAAAGCAAATCCCAGACCTCTTAAACTTTGTTTTCTGTTGCTTAAACAGATACTTGGCACTCAGTCATTCAGAAAAGAAAGGTTATTTGAGCTGCTAGTTCAGGGTGCTGAAAGTCTTAAGGTGAAGCAACTGTGTCTGGTGAGGGCTCTGTGTGCCTCTTCACAGAGTATGGGAAGAAACTACCTCATGTGAGAAAGCACGGTGAGAGAGTGAGCAGAGCTGCCACCTCTCCTTTATAACAGTCCCCTGAGCAAGAAAGATCCCATGAGACTGCAGCTGTATACTCACGAGGGTAGTACCCACTCCTTCTCACTCCAGAAGGCCTTACCTCCAGTATTCATGACTTTTCTCATGGCTGTGTGAAAACATATACTAAACATTTAAGAGAGGAAGGATTTATTTTGGTTCACAGTTTGGGGGTACCGTCTATCACTAGAGGGAAAGCATGGCAGCAGGGGCCTGCGGTAGCTACTCACCCTGTAGTCCGGAAGCAGAGAAAGATGTATGCTGATGCTCATCTTACTTTGCCTGTGTTCAGCCCTAGGCCCCGGCCCAGGGGATAGTGCCATCTGTATTTAGGATGGGGCTTCCCTCTTCAGTTACACCTTTCTGGAAACGTCTTTATAGACGTGCCAGATGTGTTTCCATGGTGATTCCAAATCTAGTCAAGTTGACAGTTAAGATTATTCATAACTCCTCTTAATACCACCACACTGGAAATATAATTTCAACATGAGTCTGGGTGAAGACAAACCATGTCCAAACTGTAGCACAGACTATGGCTCAGTGTGTCCCCAGGGCAGAATAGCAACGAGGCCTAACAACCGTGGATTCCAGTAATGATACTGAAGGAACCCGTGCCCAAAGGAAAACAACATGATGATTAAACTACAGCCAGCATGTCTGTGCATCCCTCATCACATGCCATTTGACATTTGTGCCTGGTTCCCCCATCAGGTCTCTGATCTTAAAGCCCCATGAAAAGTGGTGGATTAAGGAAGGATGGTTTTGTCAGTGGCAGCCAGATCCTCTTTGGGGCTCTGCTCCTTTGCTTACATGTAGTTCCACTGGCGCGTGCTACTTCTCCCTGGGGACAGATCTTGGCTACCCCTTACCTCAGTTTCCTTCTCTAACCTCCTTTCCTGGTGATGGGTTTATTTTCTTAGGTGTGTTACGATCTCTAGTGAGGTAAGGTCACACAAAGCACCATTTGCTTCCTTGAACTTGACCTCAGAACTCATCTGTGAGAGCAGTGATGCCTCCACCTCTTTGCCCTGTGTATGTTTGGGGGCAGCACCTACTCTCTACAGCTTTTCTAGATAAAACCCTACTTTTGCAGCTGACTATTAGTTCTCAAGGCAAAATTCAAATTTCTAGCTTCATCTCTGGGTTTTCTAAAGCCTTTCTTAAAAAAAAGATTTGTTTTATTATGTATACAATGTTCTCTCTGCATGCATGTTTGCAGACCAGCAGAGGGCACCAGATCTCATTATAGATGGTTGTGAGCCACCATGTGGTTGCTGGAAATTGACCTTTGGAAGAACAGACAGTGCTCTTAACTGCTGAGCCATCTCTCCAGCCTGCCATTTTTTCAAATAGCAGAAGTGTAAATATACTAGCATAATTCATTCCTAAGCAGAATAGCATTAAAACAAAACAAAACAAAACAAAACAAAACAACAACAAAATCCCCACCAGATTTAGGTCAATAGGAATGCACTATGGCTGCCTCTGGTGTCAGTAGAATGAAACAGAAGAGCTAGTAGCCATACTAGCTGTGACAATAAAAACAGCAAACACCACATACTCTTCCTCCTGATAGAACTCTCGGGCAGGTCATTCTTGTGCTTTACTGTGTGCTTTGTACTCTAGCATTATGGTTTCTCCACATATTAGATACCTAATTAATTTTGTCAAATAGATGGATGAGAGTTTATCATATTTTAATAACAACTAATATTTTAGTGTTCTTGTGTGTTCTAGATACTCTCGAGACTATCTTTTTTGTTTTCTTCCCATAAGGACAATGGCTATGAATTAAGTACTAGATAAAGTTTACTGGAGAGGAATGTTAATTTTGCTGGATATTGGTTACAAACACTTCTTAAGTGACCACAGCTGCCAGGAGTTGGTAAAAATGAGTAGCTCAGCTGCTTGATTGACAGTTGTCAAACGCTTCCCTTGTCACCAGTGCAGTAGCAACTGTCCCGAAGCTCAGCAAAGCAGCAGTTCAAGGTTGGGCAGAGACCCAAACAAGCTGGTGACTACTGTCACTTGTGGTGAACTTCAGTGTCTTCCCCCTTCCCCTCCTAACCTCCCCACCACTTCTGGAAATCACTGCTGCTGTCCATGGAGCAGCCACTTCCGCAGTTACCTGGAGACCGTCATCCTGACCACCCCGAGAGAGACTTTCTTCCAGCTGCAAAAACAGCCTCCGCTGTCACGGCCGCTGTGCAAGCCGCTGTTTCTATCTCCACCCACTTTGCAGATGGTCCCAGTTTGGTCAGGGAGGAACACTTCTACCTAAAGCAGATCTAACAACTTACACACTGGCCTTCATACAGGCCTTCCTGCACAGACTGGTAGACCAGTGACTGTATGTGGGTCTGGCCCTGCCCTTCTCTAACTGTATGCACAGTCCTCCCCGTTCTGTCTCATGAGGGTAGACCAGAAGACCTCCCTCTTCCACACGGTGCTCTTGTGCTACAGCAGTCTCCAGTGAAGCTTTTGTCATTTTATTAACTACTCATGGTTCTGTGTTGGGTAGAGTAGGCTGAGGTAGTTGCACCAGGAGCAGATCACACCAAGGGCTGCTAGAAAATGTCTAAAGGACTCCTGGGAGCAGAGGAAAGCTGAGACCTGTGGACAGTGAAGTACTGTAGAGAACGGAGAACTGAGAAAGGCAAGGAATGAAGAGGAAGACTGTAGGGGGCAAGTGGCCCTACCATTGGGAGAGTTCCAGAGAGGCCCCAAGAATGAGGAGCTCTGACTGCTGAGGATTGACCAACAGAGGCTAGATCCTGAGCTACTGACATTGAGAGCATACTGTACACTAGAGAGTCCAGAGCCACTGACAGGCATCTTGCCTGTTCCTGATTTCTGTCCCAACGGAGTGAAAAAAACTCTGGATCATTTAACTATTGCTTTTACTGTAGACACCACGTTATTTTTTTTCTTTCTTAAGATTTATTTTTATTGTTTTAAATTTGTGTGTGTGTGTGTGTGTGTGTGTGTGTGTGTGTGTGTGTGTGTGATGGAGGTAAGAGGTGTCAGATCCCCTGGAGCTGGATTGAGACTGTTAAGAGCTGCCTAAAGTGAGTGCTGGGAACCAAACTCAGGTATTATAGAAGAACTTCAAGTGCTCTTAACCTCTGAGCCATCTCTTCAGTCCCTATCTATTTTTTTCAATTGTACAGACCAAGGCAGAGAACAATTATTAGCCTAATTTGTTAATTACTGAAGTCAGGGTTCAAAGCTAGGTCAGACGGTATGTATTACACATACTTACATGGACTTACACTGCTTCTTGAAATGAAAGACAGCAAGTGGTGGTACCCTGCGCCTTTAATCCCAGCATTTGGGAAGCAGAGGCAGGGGGATCTCTGAGTTCAAGGCCAGCCTGGTCTACAGAGTAAATTCTAGGACAACCAAAGCCCTGTCTCTAATGAAAAGAAAAGAAATGAAAGACAAAACAGGATCGTGCACAGAACAGATCTAGCAACTTATGTACTGGTGTTAAAACCAACAGCCTTTGGTTCAGAGAAAGCAAAGCCCCAGTACTAGGAGAACTTTCCTCTGTTTTGATAAGGTGGGGGAAATTTGCAGCAAAACACAGAGCCATGAAGATAGTGGTTTTGGCTGGGCATGATGGTACACACCTGTAATCCCAGGTACTTGGTTGGTTGAGGCAGGAGGATTATGTATTTGAGGCCAGTCTGAGTTAAATACTGTGTTTCAAAAAAGGATGGGGGGTTGGGGGGGGGATGAAAAAAGGGAAAAGAGGAGGGGAAGGGAAGGGATTTAAAAAACCATTTGTTGAGCTATAATTCAAAAGTGAACTAATCAGTGGTTGTGCAGTCCCCACCCCAGTCGATTGATGGCTCTCATGAGGAAACTGAGCCTAGTGACAGCTAACTCCCTAAGTCACGTCCCTCCTGGACCCTGGCAGTCTATAATCTGCTTTCTGGCTCTTCAGATTTGACTCTGCCAGGCGGTTCAAGAACTCATTCATTGTGGGGCCTTTTGCCTTTGCCTTTCTTCACTTAGCATGTTTTTCTCACGGTAAATCCATGTATGGCGTGTGTCAGAATGTTTTCCTGGCTAATATTTCATTGTACAAATATGCTGCTCCATTCAATAATTAGGGTTATTTCTCACTGTCTTATATAATGTCTCTTGAGGGCCACACTTTCCTCTTTAATTTTATGAATTTCAGTTTGTTTTATTGTTTAAATCTTTTGGTTTGAGTTTGTTTGTTTGTTTTACATTTTTTAATTTATTTATTTTGCTTGGGTGCATGTGCCACAGCTTACATGTGGAGGTCAGAGTTTATTTCCTCTGTGGGGCCTCTGAAGCAATCTCAGGTCAGGCTTTGGTGGCAGGTGCCTTCACCTGCCTGTTGGCTTGACGATGGCCTGGTCTGAGGAATCTTTAAAAAACAACTATAGAGTCATATTTACAGTTGAGAAAGATTATCTGACCATAGACTAGAAAGCCAAGGGCTGACCAGGTTGGAATGGGAGGGCAAGGAATGGAGAGACATTTAGATGATTAGGAGTTTAATCCAGTAGGGTTTGGTGAGTGTACTGGTTGGTTATTGGGGATTGCAGAAAGAAATACTTCACTCTCTGCACAGACTCAGGCCTAGGTGGCTGTGTATGTGGTTGTGCTGTTTCCCGAGAGGGCACATAGAGTCCAGAGCAGTGTGAGGAGCAGGAACGACATTCAGACCTGCTCACCAAGGCTTTCATCAACTCCTCTTTGATATGATATTGATGGCTGCTCAGCTTCTAGGCCAAGTGCATCCTAGGTCAAGACCTCTGTCTCCCTTTGCCCCCCTTCCCCTGAGAAATAGTAAAAATGTGTGTAATGATAATGTCCTGATGCATGCACATTCTTAGCTTTATAACGTCTAACTCTGTTGGAGGAGACACTATTGAAAAGGGCAGGTGAGGACTAGAGTGAAGGCTGAGCAGTTAGGAGCATTGGCTACTCTTCAGTTCCCAACGCCCACATGGCCCTTACTATTGGTGAAATTATTAAGGCCACTCCACGTAGTTCAAAGGGAGGTTTATTTTGTGGGGTAGCTTACAAATGAAGGGATAGGTTGCAGGGTCTGGCAAAGGTATGGCACAGTTCGGCGGTGTTCTCTGGAGAACTCTGCTCGGTCTACCAGCGTCCAGGGTCCCAGAACCAAGAGAGCCCTCTCCTCTCAATCCTGGGTCTTCAGCTTTCTCCCTCAGCCCTGCCTTGTGGGCGTGACCATTACTGAAGCCTCAGTGGGGGGTTGGAACTTGCAGGCCAAGGCTGGGATGACTACCCACTACACCTTACAACTGTCTGTAACTTCAATTCCACGAGATCTGATAGCCTTTTTTGACTTTTGCAGGCACCAGGCATGTTGATGGTACATAGATACACATACAGCCAAAATAGCCATACACATAAAATAAAATAATTTTTAAAGAAGAGAAAAGGGTAGGGAGGACTCTTAACATCTGTTCTCCATTCTTAATTTTTTTTTAGTATTCAAAATTATTTAATGGACAGTATAATAACCAAATTTAGTAAAATGACCAACTCTGGCTGGGCGTGTTGCCCAGTGATAGGTTATTTGCCTGGCACACTCAGGGCCCTGGGTTCATCCTCAACACTGCCAAAAAAAGGCTCCAAGCTGACATCGTGACCCAAGAAGCAGTAGCATTAGAAGCCAGGCTTCTTCTCTGGGCAGTACCACCTCCCTGTGTTCATTTCTGACAGGACAGCTTCAGTGTTGCTGGAATTCATTCAGAATTGATTGCAGTGACCTCGCTGTATGCCCACCCTGGTCTCTGTTATTGGTGTGTCACTACTATTTGAGTAGGAGAGAAAATGATTTCTCAAAGGTGGGCCTGATTTTCCAAGATGCTATCTTTGCCATCAGAACCTACTAAACACAGCTGTAAACTAAAATGTTTAGACTCCATTTTCATCTCATCGTGTTTTTACTTTTAATGTACTGGATTTTTACTTCTTTATGGATTTATGGATTGGTGATATTATTGTATTGGCTAAACATTTGTTTCCTTGTTCACTTTATTCAGCATTCTCTGTCTTGAGGATGGTTTATGTTACAGTAAGGCCTGGGTCCATAGTTTATCTCCATCTTGATATCTTTTGTGCTATTTTTTACCATAACAAACTAAAGAAGACTAAATGGATTCACCTTATAGAAATCGTTGTTCCATGAAATCCATTCACCCAATGCTAAAGTCATCATAGCCAGTTATTCATACATCTCCTGCAGGAGAGACTCTAGATAATGTATATGGCAATACAGCCCTCTAATATCTACCCCAGGGCTCCCACGTCCAAAGCACTCTTTAATCTAGCTTTTGGGGATCAATGGCAGCTGATAGCACCCAACTGGAGCCCCTTCCAAGATGGCCCCCCCTGGGTGGTGCTTCACATGGCTAATCCATTGAGAAAATAAAGACCAGATCTTTGCAGCTGGGGCAGTATGAAGGGAATGCTAGGTGTGGCCCTCTCCTGAGGGTCAGTGGATGCCCTTGTGAGAGCTACTTCTACAGTCCTGCTTCCCTGTCTCCCCATAGTGAGGATTGGGAGCGCTCCTCAAAGAATGTCTGTGTGCACATGCCCTTCTCCAAGCATTTCCAAGGACACTGGCCTGGAGCAGTGCATACCCCCCAAGTTCAATGTCACAAGCTTGGAAGGGGTGGTGACACTTGCTAGGATTCTGATCTGGCTGACTAGGTTGCTACCTGGATTTTGTCATTGTTGGTGAATCCAGGGGGACTCTTGACGTCCTCTCTCTGAGAAATCTTGGTGATGTGTGTGTTTGAATCTGACTGAAGAAGATGAAAGATGCTTGCAGTGCTTGAAGTGGTTTCTTTCTTTCAAGGGAAAGACCCCCCACCCCCCCACCTCCACCCCACCCCCACCCCCACCCCACCCCACCCCCACCCCCCACCCCACCCCCGCAAAGAAAAACAAAAACAACAAAAAAACTTGTTTGGATTTCTGATAGTTTAACTCCCAAATGAGAAAAACTAAATTCAAAAGTTTGCATTCCTGGGCAGCAGAAGGCCAGCATCATAAAAAAAAGGCATCTTAGAACTCCAGTGGGCATAAAACACAGAGCTTTGTTCTATGCTGCTTGGAATGCTAAATTTTCTAAAATAGTTTATGTTTTTGTGTCTGTGAGTATGGACATGTCACTTATGCGAATGTGTCCGTGGAGGCCAGAATAGGGCATCAGATCCCTTGGGGCTGGAACTAATTGTATGTGCTCTTAACTGCTAAACCATCTCTCCAGCCCACATTCTTCTTTTTGAATAATTTCCCTATATATGTTTGTCAATCCATAAAATGAATATAACCTGAAAATAATTAACATCTTCTTGTTGATCCAGTGAGTGTCCCTATGAGATGAAATGGTAAAACTACTTTTTTAAAAAACAAAGTTTTTTTGGCTGGGCGTAGTGGTGCACGCCTTTAATCTCTGCCCTCAGGAGGCAGAGGCAGGTGGCTCTCTGTGAGTTTGAGGCCAGCCTGGTCTGTCTAGATAGTGAGCTCCAGGACAGTCAGGACTGTGTAGATAAGAAGAGGAGACCCCCTCTCAAAAAAAAAAAAAAAAAACAAAAACAAAAACAAAAAAACACAAAACAACAACAACAACAGTAAATAAATGACCAAAACAAACAAACAAAACACCCTAAAACCAGCCAAACAAAAACAACCAAGTTTTCTGGACCATTTCATTAGACTGGGAAGATAAGTTTTATGTCAAGAAAGGAGAAATGAGTGCGTTTGAGACAGTATTGGTGGTGGACTCACCACAGTGCATTTCTGCCCCTCCCTCCCATGATGAATCAGGCTTTGGGAAATAAAACCAGAGTCTCTGAGGGTCAGCAGTCTCACCTCATTCAGGACGCTTCACCACTCCCTTCCTCGTATTCCCATTTTGTTTATAGTGTTTCCCACTAGTCACATGCATATATCTGGGCTCTGGTGACATGCTTCTGCCTGAGGAGTGCAGCCACAAGCCTGCAGGATTCAAAGTCTGTCTTCCATTGCTTTCAGGTATTAGCTTTCCAGCACCTAAAGTGTAGTGCTTTAGGGCTAATACGATGGCTCAGTAGCTAAGAGCACTTACTGCTCTCCCAAAGGACCTGGGTTTGGTTCCCAGCACACACACAGGGTATCACAACCCTCTGTAAATCTTTTTTTTTTTTTTAAAGATTTATTTATTTATTGTGTATGCAGTGTTCTGCCTGCATGTATGCCTGTAGGCCAGAAGATGGCGCCAGATCTCATTACTGATGGTTGTGAGCCAATGTGCGGTTGCTGGGAATCAAACTCAGGACCTCTGGAAGATCAGCCAGTGCTCTTAACCACTGAGCCATCTCTCCAGCTCTCTCTGTAAATCTTTTAAAAAAGAAAATATAATAGAATTGTCTCATCTAAAAAAACATTTTTTATTTTTTATTTTATATACATTGGTGTCTTGCCTGCATGTATGTCTGTTGTGAGGGTGATGAACCCCCCTGAACAGGAGCTACAGACAGTTGTGAGCTATCATGTGATGCTGGCAATTGAACTCAGGACCTCTGGAAGAGCAGCTAGTGTTCTCAACCACTGAGCCATCTCTCCAGCCCCCAGGATGTATCTCATTTTTTTAAAGTCATTTTCTATATATTATAAAGTAACTGTTGATAAGATAGAAGACTTCTAGTCTTTTCTACTAATTGTAAGTAACTTTTTTGGTTGAATGGACTTGTATTATATTATTATTCACATCATTATGTCTTACTTATGCATAATACATAAGGCCATTGTGGAAGAAGGGAGTAGTTTTTATTGAGTGCTTACTGTCTTCCAGGCACTGATAAACTGTAATACATTATTTCATTAAACCTCCTCCATTGTTCACATGAGGAAAATGAAAGAATACAGGGTTCAGCTGTGTATGTTGCATGCCTGTAATCCCATGAGTAGAGGAGGGACTGAGGCAGAACAATTTTGAGTGCCAAGCCAGCTTGAGCTACATAAAGAGACCTTATCCAAATAGCAATAATAAAATATTAAAAAATAAAAACCCACAAATCTTGATTTGATAGTATTGGAATTTAAATCTTGGCAGTCTAGCTTCAGATTCTGTGCCCTGAGCCGTTTTGGTATACTTCATCGGCTTTCAGTTTTGACAGTAGCCTACAGTGATGTATATCCACAGCACAGAGACACACACTTTTGTAACTGAAATACAAGTTTTACATAATCAGTGTGGGTCCTTAACTCAGGCAGTTAACTTAACTCAGTGTTGATCCTGAGGTTGCTCTTTCTACTCCCGTCCATCCTACCTTCCCAAGTGGAAAATACTGCAGGACCACCTTGTAGAATATCATTCATTTGCTCATCAAATACGCATTAAGTAGTTTCTCCATGCCGAGCCCCATGCAGGTGCAGAGGGTGCTGGGTACTGTGCTGGATAAAGTAGACCAGGTCCCTGTTCCTTTAGAGTCCCCAGCCAGAACTGCAACTGGAAACAAAATTAGATGTGAAGACCACCTCCAGACTTTAAAAAAAAAAAAAAAAAAGGAAGAAATCTATTGAATATCAAGCTTATATTGCCTGGTAAATATACATATATATATATGTGTGTGTGTGTGTGTGTGTGTGTGTGTGTGTGTGTGTGTGAGAGTTAAGTTGCTATAGAAAAGTGTTTATTGTAGTATTTTTCATAATAACAGAATAGTGTTTTCAGGCAGTGAGTTTGGGTATGTAGTAATTAAAATAATCTAGTGCCTTTTCTGTGTAAGTATGAGGACCAGAATTTGGACCCCTGGCACGCAGGTAAATGTGGGGCAGGCATAGTAGCCTGCCTAATCTCAGTACTCAGGAAGTGGAGACAGGGACTCCCCAGAGCAAACCAGCTAGCTAGAGTAGCTGAATTAGCTAGCTCTGGGTTCAAGTGAGAGATCTTACCTCAGTATCTATGGCATAGAGTGATTAGGAAGGCACTGATGTCAGACTCTGACCTCCATACATGTGTGCAAACATGTACACATACACCCACACACATTCCCACATACATGTGAAAATGCAGACCACATACAACAACCTGTTGTAATATGTATCGATCTGTATATACTAACATTTAAATTAAGGTAAAATAGTGTAGTAAGCATTGTCTAGTACAAGACAAAGGCATATTGCATACTGCAGTGTAATACCTCCAAATCAACACACACTACGACCAGTTGTGTAAAGTCTCAAAATACCTAGAATAAGCCTGTATATTATCAAGGGCTTAAACACATATGTAACAAGTGTGGGAAAACCTTCAAGGGATGACCACACACCAGCTTGAGAACAATGCCTGTTACTTGCTGAAATGGAAGGAAAGGCTCAGGCATTAACACATTTTTATTGAATTACAAGATTTAGCAAATATGACAAAATTTAATGGTTAAGCCTGAATGCATCGTTATCCTGTTTCTTACCATGTAAGTGTGTAATTAAAGTTGAGCAGGCGAAATTAGTGCTGGGATGAATCTCTGTTTCTGGGGCACTCAGATTTCTATGTAGTGTGTCTTCCAAAGAAATGTAGTCTAGTGCCCGAAGGTTGAGGTTTCTGTGGCTCAGCCTTCTTGGATTAGAATTTCACCAGCAGAGGGCGCTACTCTATAGAGAATGTGAGGTTAGGGTGGCCACTTGGGTTTTCATGATTTCCCTGCTCTGCCCTGGTAAAGGAAAGAGTCACATATACTAAGAGTCCTTTTCTTTCTGCTTGTGAAAAGGGGCACAGAATCAACCCAGCCCTCTGGACACATTGTGTCTCTCTTAACATTTATAGTGGCATATGCCAGAGCATCCAGCAAGTCTTCCTCAGATGTGTGAGAATGTTTTGTTCTTGTTTTTAAACTGACAATGCTCCTTGCTCTCTAGATGGAAAAAGATTATTCTTACCTGAAGGAGGTCTGTGATCACCAAGCAGAACAACTGAGCAGAACCAGCCTAAAATTACAAGAGAAAGCTTCCGAGAGCGACGCAGAAATCAAAGACATGAAGGACACCATCTTTGAATTGGAAGATCAGGTGGAACAGCACCGTGCTGTCAAGTTACACAACAATCAGCTCATTAGCGAGCTGGAAAGTAAGTGAAGCCAAGCCTGGAGAAGTACAGCAGGTGTGAATCAACGCTGTCATGGCGGGTGACCAGTGTGAGGCGTTTCTGAGGATGAGTGTGTTGGCCAGGGTGTCAGAGAGCCCCTCTTCGAGCACTCAGTAATCTCCCCAGAGAACAGCACCTATGAGACAAGCAGTCATCTCTGAAATTAAGTAAAACGCTGGGTAACCAAAGATAGATGACCACAGAGGGCAGGTGCATTTTGGAAGTGTTAAATGTATGTGTGCAACATCCTGAGGCCTTCTCAAACAGATAGTCTAGATGCTTAAGTCTGTTCTTGGAGAGTACAGAGGCATCTCTGAGAAGGTACTTTTGTCTCTCCAGATGGTCCTGGCCAAATGCTGCTAATGACAATAATTAGAGAAATGCCTGAAATTAGGGATCCTGGCTGCAGTACTACTCAGAAGGTTATCTAAATATTCCTTAGTAGAGGGAAAATTGTACCCAAAGAATGATGGAAAAGCTACAATAGCATACAAGAAACTCATAGCAGGAAATGGCTCATAATCAAAATCCAATATCAAGAAGACTCCTTGAGCCCAAGTTTGACCTCTGGAAGGCCCTTGGTATCTTCCAGTTATTAGCTTGTCATAATCAGCTGAAATCCCACTTCATATATTTTTGCAGCTTGCAGCAAAGTAGGTGTGTTAGAGAACGGTGGTCATGCCTGAGCTTTTGGGATGGTGAATGTGAGCTCAGTGTCACCAGTCAGCAGTCCAGTATATCCAGGCAGAGGAGGTCATTCTCCAATCCTAAGTTAAGGCTTCTCTGAAAAGTGCTAGGGTGATACCCATTATGACAGTGATACATCTTCATTGATGCTGAAGCTATGGAAAGGGTGGGAAGGGAAGGAGCCTTAGAAATTCATGGAATGAAGGCCAGTAGCTGACTGTGTCATGGACAACAGTGTCTTAATGCCAAAGACAAAGGAGTTCATTATAACATACCCAGGGCCAGGAGACTGTTAAACCCTTCTCATTGTATACCCATAAAGCATAAGAGAAAGGATACTTAGAGCACAAGAAGGTTGCATAGGTTAGGAAGCTACAGAAACATGTTAAAAGTACCTGTTTGGAGGGACAACTAGCCAAACTAGCAGAAATACATGAACTGAACCAATGACTGAGGAGCCCCCATGGAACTGGACCAGACCCTCTGGATAAGTGAGACAGTTGATGAACTTGAACTGTTTAGGAGGCCCCCAGGCAGTGGAACCGGGACCTGTCCTTGGTGCATGAGCTGGCTTTTTGGAATCTCGGTCCTATGCTGAGACACTTTGCTTAGCCTTTGTATAGGTAGGAGGGGACTGGACCTACCTCAACTGAATCTACCAGGCTGGGCTGACTTCCCAGGGCAGACCTTGCCTTGGAGGAGGTATGAATGAAGGGTGGATGGAGGGGGGGCTGGGGGAAGAGGAGGGAGGACAGGGGAATCCATGGCTGATATGTAAAATTAAATTAATCATAATTTTTTTTAAATCCCCCCAAAAATATACCTGTTTGGTATTGGGAAAAAACAATGGCAGATGAGGTTCCGATGCCAATGGGACTGGCTTGTTTTACAAGGAATCTGGCTTCCAGAACTATAGCATGTAAATAGTATTTCAGATGATGAAGAATGTGACTGGAGGCTTACAGGAGTCCAATGTTGTGTTTCCTTGGAAAGCAGCAGCTCCAGATTCTCTAGTTGAATGAGCATGGGGGTTTCTATGAGGGGAGCTGATTGTGTGCTCTGTGCCTGGATTAACTGGCTAGTGTCAGAGTGACAGTGCCCATTGCCTTTGTCATGGACTGTAGAGCATTGACATCCAGTGTCACCCAGGCTTAATAGTCATTCTTGAGAATGCAATTAAATATCTGGCCACTGTCTGTTTCCAAACATAGCACCCTCTTTATAAAGAATAAGGTCAAAGGAGACTTGTTTTGCTTTGTGATTTAGCACTGTGGAGAATGTGGTTGTATTGTCCCTAAATCCTTCAAAGTCAGCCCAGACACATTAAGAAAACCAGTGTATAATTAATGTCCAGAGCAAATTTCAGGCCCACATCTAGTGATTATATCATAATATATCTGAGACTGAAAATAACACGGACTGTCTTCTGAGAAGCTTTTAAACTCCTGCTAGGGACATCAAGGTATTATTAAAGTATATTTATGTCAGGAAGACAGGGACACTCAAATCCAGCCTTAGATTAATCCTTTCCTACCATGAGATCCTTGAAAGAGACAGACAAAACAACCAGAAACAAAGGAGGGGGTCTTCTTACTCTGTGGCTTTGATCCTAAACACCCCAGGCCCCAAAAGCTGGTTCAGAGCTTCTGGGGCAGGATGTTACTGTGTGGATTCCAACCTTCTCTGGAGTTAACGATTCATAGCCTTCTCCTCAACTCCCTCTTTTTAAAATTTTTCTTTCTGTCTTTCTCTTCCCCTTCCTTCCTTCCTTCCTTCCTTCCTTCCTTCCTTCCTTCCTTCCTTCCTTTCTTCCTTTATTTTTTCAGACAGAGTCACTTTGTGACTCAGGTACTAGGATTACAAAGTATGTACCACCATGCCTGGCTTAATTCATATCATTAATAGACAAATACTAGGAATTTTTTGCTTGGTGATTGACATGTTGATAATTACATTTAAATGGCTTTGATAGCAGTGTGGAGAGAGCTAGAGGCGGGGAGAACAAAAGACAGAATTTATCCTTAATTACGAGCAGTGGTTGTGCCACCTGTGGAGCTGGTGTATATGTGGACCCAGACCCTGGCCGTCTTCAGAGGTTCTGAACCCATCTGGAGCTTACGCTTGCACACCTGCGCCTCATGCTTCTCAGGCGAGCTGCAGTAAGAATGGTGACTCTAGAGGTCACAGGAGTGACAGCCAGTAGACTCCTCTCTTACCCAAGCCTCCAGAGCTCAGTAACGAAGGCTGTCAGGGAAGCCGGAGGCAAGAGTGTCAGTTGTATGACTGTTGAAGCCTCCTATTGGTGAAATTATTAAGGCCACTCCACGTAGTTAAAAGGGAGGTTTATTTTGTGGGGTAACTTACAAATGAAGGGGTAGGTTGCAGGGTCTGGGAAAGGGATGGCGCAGTCCGGCGGTGTTCTCTGGAGAACTCTGCTCAGTCTACCTCCAGCGTCCAGGGTCCCAGAACCAAGAGAGCCCTCTCCTCTCGATCCTGGGTCTTCAGCTTCCTCCCTCAGCCCTGCCTTGTGGGCGTGACCATTACCGAAGCCTCAATGGGGGTTGGAACTTCCAGGCCAAGGCTGGAATGGCTACCCACTACATCTTCCCTTTTGTCTAAATAAGAAGGTTCTAACCTAATACAAGACTATATACAAAGAAATAGTTATCAAATATTGTCCAGGAGTAATGAGGGATAATGACCTAGATAAGTTGGAATTACAATAAATGCAAACAATATCAAGCAAAAAACACATACTAAAATCCAGGCAAGTGTAGAGCATGGGTAGGTGGCATGTTACAAAGATCATTCCAAAAGGTGTCCTATCCTAAAGACTAAAGAACCTGAGTCTCTCTCTCTCTCTCTCTCTCTCTCTCTCTCTCTATATATATATATATATATATATATATATATATATATATATATATATATATATATATATATATACTAAGTTGTAACTATAACTGCTAGTCTTCAACCTCATCAAAGACCTGAGAAGGAATATAATAATACCTGAGAAATGGGAGAAGGATGCAAGCAACTTTCAGGAGTCTTGCAGGAGTAGACAGAGACAGCTGGCAGCCTGGACAGTCACCTAATGTTTCTCAGCATCGTTGGTGCATTCAAATTGGCTACAGGCCTAGAGTATCTGACAGACCATTTTCAGAAGCAGGAATTCTGAAAGACCATCTTACCCTGTCTTGGCAGAGTACAGTGGTCGCTTTCCTTGTGTCCCGCTTGTCCAGAAAGGACAGCATTCGTACTGTCAGCAGTTGAGGCAAGGCAAGGGCAGTTCTTTGCCCGGTAGGCCATTTTGTGCCAAGAAGACAAACTTCCAAATGGAAATGTCTTAGAAGCCCAACATTCTCTCAGGATCAAATTGGTGCTGCCAGGAACAATTGTCTCTCACATCAACAGAATTTAACCAGGGAACGCCTACACGGTTCAATTCTGAAAAAGGGAGCAGCTAGTCCGGTCTCAGTTCCCTAGCTTAGCCCCCAGACCAACAAAAACCGCTATGAGAGATTTGTCATGACTGTGGGCCAGGCAGGAAAACTACAGCCTCCTCCCATAGTGCTCCATGACAGTATGTCCAACTTTCCTTCTGAGGTTATAACCTAAGTAAGCACCCTGACATGTCGTCCGATTCCCTGTCTTGGAGGATCTGCTTCTAGCTCTGTTTCAGAGTCCTTACAACATAGCGTAACGTAGAGGGATGGGCTTTAAGCCTGTTGTCTCTGGAGCTGTCCTCTTGTTTTACAGCTTTGCTTGTCCAGCAGCCTTGCAGCTTTCCAACCCCTGTCTAACTCATTTACTTCCAGGCAGTGTGATCAAGCTGGAGGAGCAGAAGTCAGAACTAGAACGGCAGCTGAAGACCCTGACGAAACAGATAAAGGTGAGCCATGACAAGGAGCCTCCTCTGTCTCTTACTGCACATTTTTCCTGTTTGAGTCAGAAACATTGGGAAAGTACCCTGTCCTCCTCCCCAGCCAGCTTCTCCTAGAACAGTGGTTCTCAACCTTCCTAATGCTGCAACCCTTTAATACAGTTCCTCATGTTGGGGGGACCCCCAACCATAAACTTACTTCATTGCTACTTTATAACTGTAATTTTGCCACTGTTGTGAATCATAATGTAAATATCTGATATGCAACCCCCCAAAGGGTCATAGTCCACAGGGTGAGAACCACTATCCTAGAACATCTCCAGGCCATAAACCAGAGTCGTACATTCTTTCTGGCAGGAAATGAAACTAAAGTAATCATTCAGTTTTTAGTTAAAGACCTCTGTGACTCTAAGGAGTTATTTCTTGTGTCTCTTCCAAGTAGTGAGACCCCATTAAAGCCAAGTCTTCCTGCTCAATCTTCTTTCTTAGTCACTGATAATAGGATTCAGGAATCCCTACATAGAGACCCCAGCACCCTGCCCAGTGTCTGAGGAACATATGGATTCTGTCATTTTTAGGAGGAAACTGAGGAATGGAGGCGGTTCCAGGCAGACCTGCAGACTGCAGTGGTGGTGGCCAATGACATCAAGTGTGAGGCTCAACAGGAACTGCGCACTGTGAAGAGGAGGTTGTTGGAGGAGGAAGAGAAAAATGCCAGGCTGCAGAAGGAACTGGGGGACATACAGGGACACAGCAGGTGGGTCACAGGAAGAGCCACACTTCTGTGAGTCTAATGGGCACACAGCCAGTGCTTTGCTTCTCTTTCGATCTGTGTGTGTGTGTGTGTGTGTGTGTGTGTGTGTGTGTGTGTGTGTGTGTGCACACGCGCGCTGCTGAGTCATGGAGGGATGGGATGCTTTTGTGTCTCTCTGTGCCAGGTTTTGTTATGTCTTGTCTAGGATCACTGATCACTATACCACTACCATCAGCACTATACAACTAAAGACATTCTGTCAAAGTTCTGCATAGGATTTTAGAAAAAAATGCTTCACTTATATGTGAGAACACACTCATGAATACTAATTTGCCTAGGTCTCATAGGTCAGGAAAAGCTAAAATGACTTTGAAGGAGAAATGCCACCAGATAAAGGAGCCATTCCTACCAGCCAGGCGGTGCCTCCTGATGGGTGATCACAGGCTGTTTGAAAAAGGCCTTGACTCCAGAGGTGGAGGCACAAGGACAGAAGCAGGTGTGAGACTAGCATGGTCTAAATAGCAAGTCCAAGCCAGCCAAGGCTACCTTATATGGTGAGACCCTGCCTCAAACAAAAGCAAAGAAGCAACAAAAGTCATGTTTCTGCTGGGGCCAGTGGTGGCTGACACCTGTAATCCCAGCACTTGGAATCCCAAAAAGACAGAGGCAGGAATTTAGGAGGCAGAGTCATCCTCAGCTACATAGTGAGTTCACTGAGCTTGGTTCCCAGCACCCATATCAGGTGACTCACAATGCATTAGCCCAGTCATGTTTAAGAGGAAGGTGCCCCTAAAGCAAACTTGATGTTGATTATCATATAAAACGTAAGCTGGATAGATGGCTCAGTGGTTACAAGCATTGTCTGCTCTTCAGAGGATCCTGGTTAGATTTCCAACAACCAAACAGTGACTCACAACCATCTGTAACTCCAGCCCCAAGGGAGATCTGATGCCCTTTTCTGTTCTCAGAGAGTATCAGGCATGCACACATACCAGCATGCATACAGATAAAATACTCATACCCATAAAATAAAATTTAAAGTTTACGTGGGATTTACAGACAAAATTATAAACAGCATTTTTGGCATTCAGTAGTGTGGTATCTTTCCCTAATTGGGAGTCAGTATCCTTAACTTAGAGAATTTTGAGTGTTGAGAAATTAATGTTGAATTTCCAAATGTCTTTCAAATATAAAATATTGTCTTTTAAAATAAAATTTAGTGGGTTCTAAATATTAGTCTATGGAGGTTGCCCTAATCTTCATGCTTCCCTGGATTGGTAGGGCTTCTTGTTGATTTACTTCTGAGCCTGGGGTCTGATGGGGAGTTTGACAACGCTGGGAAAGCTGGACTCTTCTCACAATCCCGTTTCTTAGAATTCTGTTGGATTGTCCATCCAACCTGTTCCAGTTACGTCTTGTTCCTTTGGCTGCAGAAGGGTTTGTCGTAAGATTTACAATTCTCTTGAAAAGTCAAGACCATTATTTCACAGTAGCAACTGTACTTTCTGGCCATCAAAGCATGTGAGGTTTTGTTTTGTTTAGTTTAGGTCAGAAGGAGAATAGGAAATGAAGGTTTCCTGATGTCCTCTACTGAGATGATCACATGATCCTTCTGTTTGCCTTTGTGCCTGCTTTTGTTACCTGTTTTGCTTCCACATTGTGTGTCTTTGGAAGAGGAACCGTGTCATAACTTGTATTGCTTACCATTCGCATTATTTTAAAGATGAACATTTTATAAAAGACAAGCTCTACATTTCTATGGTAACTATGTCTGAATTTTTGTAGCATTCTTGTGTAGGTTCTCTGATGTAATAGGAAACCCCTGCCTGTGTCCTGACAGTGTAGGGCTCTGTATGCTACATTCTGTTTCTTTAAAAACAAATTATGTTTTATTTTCCTGAATATTTTAAACCAATCACCCAAATCTAGCAACTTATGACAAAACCTTTGAAAACGTTAGGACTAACAACAGAGAGGACGTTACTGAAAACCATTAGGTTTCAGAGTGGGTTTGCCTGTCATTGCATTTCACAAGACGTAGGACAGCTGCCGATGATAGGGTCTTATCTGATGTTGTACTTTTCACAAGCTGCCTCCTTGAAGAATTGACTTGCTGGTAACTTACCTCCCTCCTGAACCTACCATACGAGCAAAAGTGGAAGCCAACCCACACCCTCAAAGCTCCTGCAGCAACTTAATGTTTCCATCTTGGTGGAACCAGTTCTTGGCTGGCATTCAGTTTGGACTTTGACAGTCATCTCATAAGAACCCAAGGCTCAGTCATGAATGAGATACAGCCAGAGAACTTACAGAGGATTCTCTGATGAGGCCCTCCAAACACAGCTGAGAGAAGATAAGAGCATCCAAAATGCAGCACAGCTGTAACATGGAGCTAGCAATTCATACTCTTGTTCTGTGTAAGTGGGCATCCAAAGGAATCACTATAGAATGAGGCTGATGGGTGAGCAAATGAAAAGCCTGTGTAAGAGTACAGAGCAGCATATTGTCAACAACTAAGTAATATCCCAACAAAGTTAAAATTATTTAACTCATTAGTAATCTTTAGTCCCATTGCATTTTCAAATGTGTTTTTTTTTCCAGTGCTTTGAATGGTTTGAGAGTGTTTTGTTTTGAACTCAAGTAATTCTCCCACCTCATCTTCCCTAGTATTTAGAACTATAGGCACATGCCATCACTTCTTTAGAGTCAGAATAATTTATCTTATCAAGGAATCGCCAGGTATGCTAGTGACATCTGTATCCCATATTTCAGAGGTAGAAACAAAAGGATAAGTAGTTCAAGATTATCCTTGTCTTCATAGTGAATTTGAGGCCAGCATGAACTACATGAGACCCCATCTTAAAAAAAAAAAAAGGCCTAGAAAAATGGCTTAGTATGTAAGTATGCTTGCTTTGTAAGCGTGAGGACCCGAATTCAAAGTCCCAGTAACCATGTAAAAAGGCTGGTCGTGGACAAAAGTGGGGGATTGCAATCAGATAGATCCCAGGACTTCAGTGGCTAGCCAGCCTAGCTGAAACAGCAAGCTTCGGGTGCATTGAGAGATCTGTCTCACAAGAGTAAGGCAAAGAGCAATAAAGAAAAACACTTGACATCTCTGCTAGCCTCTGTACATATAAGCACAAATGAGCATATATGCACACACATATATACACACACCACATACAGCTACCCCTCAAATGTGTGTATACTTATACGTACACTCATACATATACACATACATATATACATGTATGTATATAGCACATATGCATACATATATGCATATATGTCCCCATATAGCTCAATATCTTAATACTAATATATTGATGTTGTTAATTCATTTCTTTTTCTTTATGATGCCAAAGGGTTTAATTCATAAGATAAAGCAATTGTGACTATTCATGCATGAATTATTCTAACAGCAATAGTCAATCATAAGACAGAAATTGCATGAGCTATAAAGAGAAATACGCAAAAGTTACGGAGAGTAATCACACTCTGTAAACTCATTCTTGCAACCATCTGGCACTGTCCCCTTTCCTGTGTGGCTCTACCCTCTGTTTAGGTTAGGAACTATGAGTAGGCAGTGTTTCGAGGTACTTTTCAAACTCTCCTATTCTGAGGCTGGTTGGTCAGCTGGCCTTTCTCTGTTGAGTCAGAAACCCAAGGGCCAGCCCTGCTATCTCTCCTGTGCAGTCCTTGGAACTTCAAGGATGGCCATCTCCATATGTTAGCTGTGACTTTCAGGCCTGATATTTTTCTTCCAGAATTAGAATAAGCTTATGTGTTTTTATTAATGGACATAAAAATGTTCTGTTTTACTGGACATATAAATTAATGAATGTAAGTGTAAGACTTAATTTTCTCAGTCATGGCTTCTTTTATGTTTGGACAATTAAGAGATAGGCATTGAAATGAAAACTCATTGAAATTTAAACATCATGTCTGGGATATGATGTACCTTGTTGGTATACTGTTTGCTTAGCCTGTACCAGGCTCTGGGTTTAATCTCCAGCATCTAAATAAATAAATAAGTAAACAAATAAACAAATAAAGCAAGCCATCATATCTGTTTCCTAAGAAGCTGAGTGCTGGAGTACAGCAGATACAGGGAAACACATAGGCATTTCAGTGTCTGGATTCCATGGAGTCACATACAACCCTTTTTTTTTTTTTTTTTTTTTTTTTTTTGAGCTGAGAATCGAACCCAGGGCCTTGTGCTTGCTAGGCAAACGCTCCACCACTGAGCTAAATCCACAACCCAACAACCCTTCTAACAAAAGGTGTTGATGATGAACAGGACATGTACAGGTGTCATGAATAATGGCAGGAATTATTTCTAGGATGACTTGCCCCATTTTTTTTTTTCTGGTTTTTCGAGACAGGGTTTCTTTGTAGCTTTGGAGCCTGTCCTGGACTAGCTTTGTAGACCAGGCTGGCCTCGAACTCACAGCAATCCTCCTGAGTGCTGGGATTACAGACATGCGCCACCACCACCTGGCTACTTGCCCCATTCTTATAAAGTTTATCATAATAGTACCAATAGGAACCTGTGGAAGACATCTTCAAAAGAAAAAAACCTATTAAAAATACTAAATAGCTTGCTCACAATGTATAGCATTAACTTCCAAAATAAAATGTTTCAGATTCACATGTGTTGATCCTTGATCTCCCTTTGATCACACATTGTCCTCAGTGCACATTGTCATTGAGTGGGCAGCATTGTAGCTTGTTTCATACAGATTCTGCTGGAGCTGGCTTTTAACTGAGTGTGCACATCTGCTTTGTGCTCTAACGTCCATTGTGTGTACCTGTGCCGCCCTGTGTTGTCCTTAAAGCTCTTAACATTTCACAGCCACACAGCATGTGTTATTTCTGTCGCTGCTTCTGGAAGAGAAGTGTATATGACGGAGGGATAATGTTCTTGGGTGACAAAGATGTCTCTTAGAACTCTCTGTGATACTGAATTTCTGGCCTTGGTGGACAGCTCAGTTCCCATGGAAATTCCTAAGCAGTTTATTTACTTTAGCATTCATTCCTGGGGCTACGAGCATTTCATTTGGCCCTTAAAGTAGAAATTGATCATCTCCTGTGGTCTTCTCAGCAAGCATAGTACAGTCACTTGCATATGTTTTCATAGTTAAAGTATACAGTTGTGACTTTTGATACATAGTCAGTGATGTTTCAGTGTGTGTGTGTGTGTGTGTGTGTGTGTGTGTGTGTGTGTGTGTGTGTGTGTTGCTGAGGATCAAGCCTAACCTTGCACATGCTATGCAGGTGCTCTATCACTGAGCTAACAGCCTAACTTAGACTATAATCTAAAGGGCTACATATGCCTCTTTGCTCCCTGGCCCCTATCTTTGCAGATTTGTTTTGGAAAATATAGAGGTATTCTTTCCTGAGTCTTTAGAATTTTTAGACTGGAATAGTAAAAGAAAAAAATTGTTTTTTGTTTTTTGTTTTGCATTGGTGATAGAGGGACGCACGAAACTCGCAAATGTCAGGGACTGATGTGCATTCTGATGTCTACTTCATCAGGACAGTTCTTGGAGAAGGTCTGGTGGAAGGAGCCGAGTAATAGTAATTTGAAGTCTTTGCCACTTTCTCTGGCTTGACAACAATAAAAATTGAAGTGATAGAAATGAAAACATGGTGGCCATATTCTGGGTACTAGCTCCTCCCTGTGCATCAGATAAGCTGGTAGCTCTTGCGTTTGTAAACAAAGATCCCATTGGCTTATATAATCCTTTACCAGCCTTCCCTCCCATTTCTATCTTCACAGCTCCATGGTCTCTGTCAGCTAGCAGAGCATTTGGTGGAAGAAAGACAGCCCAGCCCTTGCCATGATTGGAAACTACTGCCATTTCTATATGAAAGGGGGACTCTGTAGAGGAGATTGCCACTGTGTAAAGAGCTCACTTGTGTCCTATGCCATTCATTCACTATTCCACACAAAGTCATTACAGCCAGGTTCTTTAGCTTCCCCTTCACGTTGGAATCAGCTCACTGCATGATCACATGTTCAGAAATGTTTACCTCCTTTCTTGTTTCCCTAAGAAAATTCAGTTTTCTCATTCTCTCTCTCTCCCTCTCTCTCTCTCTCTCTCTCTCTCTCTCTCTCTCTCCCTCTCTCCTCCCTCTTTCCCTCCCTCCCTCCCTCCCTTCCTCCTCCCTCCCTCTTTCTCTCCCCTTCCTTCTCTCTTTCCTCCCTCTTTCCCTCCCTCCCTCCCTTCTCTTCCCTCCTCCTCCCTCCCTCCGCTTCCTCCCTTTCTTTCTCTCTTTCTCCTTCCATCTCTCTCTCTGGAGAATAAAATGAAGTTCTAAAAAGCAGAATACAAATCTTGTGAAAAAAAGTATTTTATATGTAACTAGAATGCATAAACAGCATAGTGGCATAGCACGCCCCAGGTATTGGTGAATGCAGCCCATATGGACTCTGCTTTCTGGTGTTTACTTTTATGCTGCCTACTTGAGTATAGGATCCAGTAGTCTTGGAATTCATGCTAATTATAGCAAAATAAAAGCCATCTGCATGATGCCTTAGACCAGAGAAGATAAAGTTCTGCTCCTAACATTGAGGCTTCCTTGGGCCTCTTTCAAGCCATGGTCTCATTTCATTACCTCATCTGAAGGAAGCTGCCCCTAAGCTTTGGTTGGTTTCTAGAATCTCTGATGGGCTAACCATAAACACATTTTGTTGATGATAAAGATGTAGTTAGGTGACAATGCCAGTAGAAACATAACAAACTAATGAAGGACAGTTTACAACAAAAGCCTCATCAGTGGAACTCATCCTGGAAACTTAAAAGACTTTCAATGCAGAAACACACAGCTCAGAGTGGTCTGGAATGCAGCATATGATTTGACTTTTGGAAATGTATGTATGTGTCAAGACCTGTATCTGATTAAGCAAATCTATCAGGCAAAAACCTACTGCACTTCTTATGTGAGGGACAGCTCCAGTGGAAATCTACCATGCTTCTTTTCTGAAGGGCAGCTCCAGTGGACATCTACCATAATTCTTATGTGAAGGGCAGCTAAAGTGGACATCTATCTGCTGCACTTCTCCACTGAGGGGTAGCTCCATTGTATCCATGTAGGGTTTCTAGCTATATCTTGCTAGAAGACATGAGTTAATCGCTAATAAAATGAAAATTAAGATGTAGAACTATTCTTAAACTCAGGAAGACATTTTGAGGTTATTAACTTCAAGAGCAGAAAAATTTAGCTTGGTGTGAGAAAGAAAAGACATTGATATTTTCTGTAAAAATAATATAGACACTAGCTGGGCTTGTTCAGTAGGACTGGGATTTGTTCTGAAAGATCTTTCCCTCAGACTGAAATTCTAAAATGACTTAAACTTTATGTGCCGAATGTTTTCATATCTAAACAGTGAGCAAAATGCAGCCTCAATTTCAAGTGCGCAACTATGCTTGCAGTTGTGTGTTGATCTGCCTTTACTCTGGGTACTATTGAATGTTTTTATATGTAAGTGTTTATGATGTGCTAAATAAACATTATTTAGAGGAGTCTGTGGTTTGAATTTTAATCACTGGTTGCATTTCTGCAGGGCTCTTGTGATAAATTTTGTTGAAAAAATTTCCTTGAATATAATTTTAGAACCTTGCTGGGAATAAACCTAGAGACTTACGTGTATAGTAAGCACTTCACCACTTGAAGCCCTTAATACTTTCATATAATAGAAGAGTCTGTTTGTATCTTCCTTTGTTTCTGGGGTGTGTGTGTGTGTGTGTGTGTGTGTGTGTGTGTGTGTGTGTGTAAGATTTTCTTCTACTCCAATATTTATAAATAGTTTATTGAGTTTTCTTTTATTTCACACACATGTAAATATTTACAACCAGAAATTTGATCCACCTATGTTTACTGAACCTGCTGTAACATGCAATCCTTTTTCTTCCATATGCATGGCCAGTCCAACCAGCACAATGTATTGCCACAATAATTCTTTCCTACTGAATGGAAATGTCACTTTTCATTGTTGATTTCATCTGTGCTTCCTGTGCTCGGGGAGGCCTTTCCAAATATGCCCTTCTTTGGTTTTCTTTTGAGTTAGTTCTGCTTCAGAATACTTTAATGGGATTATTATACTGTGTGTGTGTGTGTGTGTGTGTGTGTGTGTGTGTGTGTGTGTGTGTGTGTGCACGTTTAAGCTCAGCCTTTCATTTAAAATTATCAGCGTGCTAGCCATGGTGCTACTTGTCTGTAAATTCTGCATTTGGGAGGCAGAGGCAGGAGGATCAAGAATTCAAGGTTATCCTTGGTTAGCCAATGAGTTTGAGGCTAGCTAGGACTACTATCTCAAAAAAAAAGAAAGGAAGAAAGAAATAAAAGAACAAAACATTAATGAGTAAAATTGTCTTATTTTATCTTTTATTTTATTTTATGAAATTTTAAAGTGGATGTTATCAAGTGCCTCTTTCATTTCATAAACTTTTGAAGGTCTGTTCTCTCCTCCATGTGATTATTATTTTATGAAATATTTTCCTAGATTAGGACTTTGAAGTTTTTTCATTTCTTAATGTCTTTATGTGAAGGGATGTTTCTGTTCATCATAGACTCTTGCTTAAATAGTTACAAATAAATCAGGGCCTGACCTTTCCCTGAGTATTTGTAGGTTATGCCTGAATACACCACTTTCCTATTGATGCTTCAGATCATCAACTCTATCATAAACTAGAGGGAAAGCTCTCTAAGTAAACTGAAGTTCAAATAGTGTGCAGTGGGAGAAGGTGCCCAGTAAGAGTGTGGTGGTACACACCTTCAATCCTAGCACTCAGGAGACAGAGGCAGGAGGATCTCTATGATTTCGAGGCCAGCCTGATCCACAGAGTGAGTAGGAAAAGATAAATAATAAATTTCTTGGTGAGTAGTTTCCTGTCTGGAGAAACCTGGATGCGGAAGCCATATTTCTGGTCTGCTTTTGCTTAGTCATTGTCTGTGTTAGATATAGTGCATGGCTTTTCCTGACCTGTGCCCAGGATCATCCTTCCATGGACTCCTCAGATAGTGCTCATATCCCTGATGCTCTATAAGGAAGTGCTTTATCTTCTTGGCTTTATCCTCCTATCCAGCCCTGGCCTTGTAGGTAGAGGATACTAGCAAGGTAGACCCCTGTCTTTTTTGTCTTTGTAAGGGAATTGGGGGAAAGCCCTTGGTGTGTACACACACACACACACACACACACACACACACACACACACACACACACACATATACATACTCTCTATGTAGCAGAGAGTCTTAAAAGTTTGTTTGTTGAGACAGGATCTCACTATATAGCCCTGTCTGGCCTAGAACTCACTATGTAGATTCTGACTTCTGAGTGCTGAGATTAAAGGTGTACACAACACCTTTAATCAAATTTAAGCCATTGCTGATGGAAGATGCTTAACTGCTTTGATTCTTCTTGATGGGATTTGGAAAGTAAGATGTGTTTAAGTTACCATTTTACCTGGTATCTTTCTCTTGTTCTGTATGCTAGTACTGAAATTAGACAGTGAATTTCAGAAGATACTATTTGATGCCTGACATCAAATACCTCATAATTTTTGTCATATAGTAAGATCAATAAACTTCTTTTAGATTTGTTTAAAAAAAACATTAATAATTTTGAGAAAATGATCCCAGATAAGGGCAAAGAATAACCAAAGGCACTGAGTCACAACATAAAAAGGAACAGAACTTCAGTGGCTGAGCTGAAACCTGAAAACTTAGATGGAGAGAGGGTAATAATAGAAGCCCACAATGACGCTGTGAGAAGCCCGGAGCCAGGCTTTATTCTATTGTTTCAGCTTGGCAGGTATAAGCATGTGGTTGACGGGACCACTCCTCTTTACAAACAATCTGCTAATTGGGAAAGCATATCAGCCTTGTGATGTGATAGTTTCCAAGTAGAGTTAACATTTAAATACTAAAAAAAAATCATAATCTGCAAGAGCTCATCTGTACTTGGACCAAAGTAGACAATGCCACCAAGTGGTACAGAAAATCAACACCATTGAAAAGCTCTGTACCACAGCCACACAAGGTAAGCAGTGGGTTAGAGAGGCCAGGGGGAGATTTGAAGGGAAAGTCATCACAGATGTATGTATACATATGTTAAATACAACATAAGACACATAAGGTGGACCTGCAGCCAACCAGTGGACCTGATGCATCTGCAGTGGTTGATGGGAAATGTTGCCTTTTGACAAAGACATAAACCCTTTTGCATTCATGCACCAGAGTATCTGGCTGCTGGTTTTCTGTTCTTAGAATATGGGCTGCCAACTCCTACATGCAGAGTAGTGAACTAAAAGAGTACTGTAATGAGTGTTGGCAGCCTTTGTTCTTAGGTATATTTAAAATGAAATGTGTGTACCTCTCCCAGAACATTTACATACTACAGGGAATTTGACAAAAGCATACTCCTCCATAAGCTCTGTGGATACCCCAGATTCACCACTTAGGTACCGTGAAACTTTTTGGCAAAGTTTCCCTAAAATATTAATAATAGAAGGGATTTCTGTAGAAAATTAAGCTTTCGGATACTCCTTCCTCAGCCTCCCCAGGGCTGGGATTTAGATAATGGTTTTGTGATACATTACACTTCCTGGCATATGCAGTAGAGATCTATAGTGCATTTGTTTTCCTGAAGTTGCTACTACAGCTTTCTATGTGGTAGCAGACATGTTTTGTTTCTGTTTTAGATGGGATTCCTAACCAGAAGCTGGCCATTTCTTGCAGGATATGGCTAAGGAAAAACTACACACTGCTATAAACTAATGTGTTGGACTTCCTGAACACTGGAGTGTTTGTGTTCATGTTTAGAAACCAACAGAAGCTGAGCTTTTGGGTGACTTAGATTTTTAAGGCATATTTGACTCCACATGTGATACAACCTAGAGACTAGAGTTGGCCTTGAACAGCTGGCTTAGCCAAGTGTATAATCTTGCACTTTCCCTTTTATTTACAGAATTTGCTAAGATATTCCTGGCTGTATGATTAAATATTTCTTAATGTCCTTTATAATATACAGAATTCATATTCCTCTTGGGACACAATAAATATACTCACTTATTTATTGCTCAGGCCATAACAACTCTTAGACAGTCTAGTACAAGGAGTTTCAGGCTTATTTACAATTAAAGTATGGGTCAAGTATTCTCTATTTGAATGTTTTAGATTACAGGATTTTTTGCTTGTTTTTTTTTTTCTTTTAGATACTTACATATGTATTAATAGATATCTGGGGGTTTGTGTCCCAGGCCTTCTCCTCAAATTTACTGATGTTTCATATACACTTTATATAGCCTGAAGGTGACTTTGTATTATGATTTTTAATGTACCCACAATCTGACATATGGGGTCAAGTATGGAATTTCCTAAAGACTACAGACTTTTTAAAAGAATATTTATCAACACACACACACACACACACACACACACACACACACACACACACACGTATATAATGAATTTTTCTCTACATGTATGTATATAAACCACATGCCTTCCTGGTGCCCATGGAAATCAGAAGAGTGCATTTGATCTCCTGGAACTGGAGTTACAGACAGTTGTGAGCTGCTGTGTGGGTGCTGGGAATCAAACCTGGGTCTTCCAGAAGAGCAGTCAGAGCTGAGCCATCTCTCCAGCCCCTAATTTTGGATGTTTGATCATTTCAAATTTTCAGGTGTTAATGTTCAGACTTATTCTTACTGTTAAAGCCAAGCCAGCTGATTAGTCAGTATCACTTTTGGATATGTGAAAACAAGCATCCCTTATATTAATTTGTAGTGCTATGTCCTTATGAGTCCTAAATGAATCTTTCCACTTACCCATTTGATGTTTCAAATCACTGGGAAACCTAGACACCTAAAAAGAATAACTTGCAGTGTGTGGGATCCTCCATTTTATTCCTATTAAGTTAACAAGGAATGACATTTAAATACAATTTTTAAATGACCTGCCCTGGTGGCCCTTTGGCAATAAACCAGGTAGATGGCCCACTGTTTGATGTGCTTGAGAGTCGCTGATGTGGGAATAAGATTTTTGTTTTTTTTCTATCCAGACCTGATCTTTTAACCTGGTTTCATTTTCTTTCTGCATATCCACCTGCTGATTTTCCTTTGTTCTTTAATTCTTTTATTTATTTCCTTTTTTGAGGTGGAGTCTTCCCATTTTGCCCAGCTTGGCCTCAAATTCCTGGGCTCAAGTGATCTTCCCTTGTTCTCCTAAGTATCTGGGGCCACAAATCACACAATCACACTGGCTCACCATCTGATTTTATACCATGTAACACAAGGTGCGAAACAAAACAACCACCTCTTTGCATCAGATCACTAGAAATTACTTAAAAAAAATCAGTCGCTCTCCCTCTCTCTCTCCCTCTCCCTCTCTTTCCCTCCCTCTCTCCCCCTCTCTCCCAATAAAGCTCTAGAAAGGTTAAAAAAAAAAAAATCAGTCCCTTACCATTTCTGAAATGCCTGGTAGTTTCTCCCAAGGAAGTTTTCAGATTACTAATTTTTTTTTCTACTCAAAAAGAATCGTAATGCAGTGAAGAGTATAGGGCAGAGTAGTGGACGTGCTTTAATTGTGCCTCACTTAAATGTAGCCTATTTGTGTTGATCATAGAGCAGCAGGAGAAAGCTAAGAGAATTAAGGACAAATAAATTCAACCGTCGGCACTTATGCATAGCTAGATTAGTTTCAAAAAGTTGGGAAATATTTTAAACCTTCACTGACCTTATTAAAATATATTTCCAGAAATATTCTGTTTAAGCCTTTCTTCTCATGAATTAGTCATCTTGCATAACAGCTGTGGCAATATGATATAATAAAAAGTGCAGTCAGTGATTTAGCAGCAGGGAGGTTGGGAATTCTCATCTTGGCTCATTCACAAGGAGATTAAATGACATGCTAAAATCCTCTTGATAAGAAAGCCACACATGAGAGCTGCATTATATGATCTTTCTTTAATGGTCTACCCTGTGAGTCTCTGCTGGTGTTTAGAAACCACACAACATAGTGGAAAATTTGCACGAGAGTGGAAGCTTTGCACAGAATTTTCAGTCTTACTCTCAGAGGGCAAGTATCATATGAAGAAGAGCTCTGGTGTATGTAATGGATTGCACTTAAGTTGGCTTAGGCAGAAAAGTGTTAAGTAACTTGTGGAATTCCTGAGAAAACTGAATCAACTGGATTGTAGACTGAGCTTCCAGGAACAGCTTTCTGAAGTTACAATCCAACCAGGCTGCCAGAAGACTGTGGCCTTCACCCTGATGGGAACCCTAACCATAGGTTGCCTGCCTATTTAGAAAGCTGCAGCTAGGGCACCTAGCCTAGGAGCCCCGTGTTTCTGTTATAAGCTGTGTCAACACAGTAAATGCCTCATGTCCTTGCTCTGGTCTAAGTCTCTGATGGGGAGTCTAAGTCATAGGAAACCTTAGCTAAAAAGGAGTCTTGGGATTCACCTATTCAACCTCAGAGTGTGCTACATGAGGGTTGGAGCACGTGCCAACAGGCCAGTCCATTGTGTACACTGCTGACAGTTATTTATGATAATTAACACTTACACGTTTCTTCACATTTGCAGAGATAGACATGTATCTTCCACTTAGAGATATCGTTCAATTTATAAATATATTATTTCTGACTGTTAACTAAGAAAGTATAAAAGATAACTTAAAATTCAGAAAACTCATGTTAAAACTGGGATTTCCCCTTCCAGCTTCATGCATTTTGTCCACATTGGTTTTGTTTCCATCTGCCTTTCCCCCTGTGAGGGCACCCTCCACCTTTTCAATTTGGTGTGCTCTTTGCCATACAGACCTATGAGTGAAGGGACAGAGCCCTCAGACGTTGATGCTGCTGGCCGGTGGCATGGAGTCTACATCAACAGAACATCCCCAGCTCCTCCAGACTCTGCAACCACTGTGAAGTCACTGATCAAGTCCTTTGACTTAGGACACTCAGGTATTTTACAAGACTATGCATTCAAAACCTAGCCTACATTGCAAGACTGTTTCTGCCACACTGGCCCCAGGCTGATAGAACCAAGGTCTCATTCTAGCTAATGCCCCTCTGCAGGGAGCCATGATGAGGCTGTGAGGCCATGGGCCATGCTGAGGCAGCCTCATCCCTGCATCCGCTTCCTGTCATACCTCCTCACTCCTTTCCTACCTCCCAGAGTCACCACTTTCAGGGCCACCTTCCTGTGTTCTGAGAACTGGCAAGGATAGTCAGCAGCATTGTAGTCCAGGGAATGAGCATCACCTGTGCATTTGGCTGTCAGGAGTCTCAATCCTCCTTACTTGCAATATGCTGTTAGACATCTTTCTACTTCGTCTTACGTGTGAGCTTTCCTATTGATTTGTCTGTTGCTTCTGATCTCGGGTATGTTGCCAGCTTTTCATGCTGTAGTCTGACTCACAATTTCCCATTGGTTGTGCATCTTACACACAGGAGGCAATTACACATTCATACCTTAAGCAAATGCACAAATATAGTATGTTGAAGAAACATTGAGCTTCTGTTCATGATAGAGATAACTTGCTTCTTTTGACCTCCACAAATGTATTGGAAAACTGGAACAGTGGGCTAATTCTAAGATATCTGGTTGTCTCTGCTAAAGTAGTTTCCAGTTGGTTAGATGAAGATTAGACAATATACTGAGAGGCAAGAAAACCCAGTGAGTCAGTCTGTAGATAGAGCATGAGTCATCAGTAATGATTTGTGCGTTAACATTCCTGTTACTCCCTACCAAGAGGAACCTCATCGCATATTCCTTTTCCTCTTCCCCCTTATCAGCATCTGAGACCAGGTCTCGCTCAGCTAACTCTCCCCCTTTTATTTCTCCAATCCAGCTCCAGTGCAGAGGACAAAAAGAAAACAGAGTAAACGTTACACCTAACATTGTATGTGTATGTGTGTGTGTGTGTGTGGGGGGGGGGTGTTATTGCTTTGTTTTGTTTTGCTTTGCTTTGATACAAGGCCCTGGTTGTCCTGGAGTTCACTATGTAGATCAGGCTGACCTCTGCCTCCCTCCTAAGTCCCGAGTCCTGAGTACTGGGACTAATGTTTACACCACCACCATACATAGCTCATCATGAGATTTTTAAGTCACCAAAAAGGGGTAACAGATCAAAAACCATTATCTGCAGTTTTGAACTGGATGTAAGTATTTATGTTCCAATCTCTTCTTGGCAGGTGGAGCTGGACAGAGTATTTCCGTCCACAAGACTCCCAGAAGCCCCCTGAGTGGGATCCCAGTGAGGACTGCTCCGGCAGCTGCTGTCTCTCCAATGCAGGTATAGAAGAACCCAGACGCAGGCAGGGTTGTTCATGTCACTTCCAGGTGTTCCTAACATTTGTGAGTGTGTGCCTGTGGAGCAGGAGGACTTACAGATGGGAATATCCATCCCTCCAGTACTCATTCCACTCTAGTATTGGAGTATTAGACCTGGGACAATAGAGGTATTTGGTATTTTGCTCCCTACTGGGTCTCTTGGCTAGAGCAGTGGGTGACAGTTATCACGTCACATCACAGTTGAGCTCCATGAAGTTCTGTTAATCCCGTGAAGGAAGATATCAAAGGAACTTCAGATGTTAATCTCCGTTGACATAGCCAATCCTTTTTTAAAGCCCACATCTACATCATGCACAGTTACTTAGTCTCTCTTGATGGCTGTATGTCTGTATATGTCTTGATGTCACTGTAGATTTAACTTAGTGCAAAAACAATACAGTAAAGATCCTTGTGCAAACTTTTGACCTCTTGAGGCACTATTTCTGTATGAGTGCCTGTCTGGATTCATTTCAAAATGTTAGAAATTGCTCTAGTTAGCAGAAAGGAATTTAGTTCAGAGACTTTGGTACTTCAAGACTAGAAGAGATAACTAAAGCCTTGGTGAGCTCATGGGAAAGACTTTCTAATAACATCTCAAGTTGGCCCTTAAACGTGCTTCTGTTTTTGCTCGATTCAGAACACCCTTCACTAAGTACTTCTTTAGGACCAGGGCCTCTGTCAAGACCTAAGATCAGCTTCAGGACTATATATACTTACGTATGTGCATCCAGGACAGCAAAACACATGCCTCATAATACCATAGCTGTGGGATCAGACCCCAGAGCTCCTCTGCATTGGGAATGCCAATGCATCCACAGCCAGCAGAAGCAGGAGCAGGCAGCTGCACCCTCCTGGCACCTTGCAGAGTTTTGAGAGTGGGCCTGTCTGACAGAAGCCGAGTGACGTGGTGAACAAGCTTTAAGAAGTTTAGACAGCGTGCTCTTTAACTTTCCAGTCTCTGATAACAGTGAGCAGTGAGGGAGCTAGTTCTTAGAACTCTAGAAACCGATCCTAGAAGTGGGAAGTGTACCACTAAAATAGGGAGGTCGATTGGCTCTGTCCTTGAACATTGAAGCGCTTGATAGATGGGTTCCCCGCACGTACACTTTGTTCACACGGAAGTGCTGTTTCCTGAGAAGTTTGACAACCTGTACACATCGAGGATTTTAGTAGTGAGATGACGCTTGGTTTCACTTTGGTGGCTTGTGCACTTCTTCATACGTGACTATGTAATGTTGCTTTACATAATCCATTTATGTACTTAATTCGCACTGACCACTTTTCTATGTGGATTCCGCTTTTTCCTGTTTATGAGACACTTTAATGCATTCTCTTTAACCTTTATTTTTAAACAGAATGCTTCTATTAGGGGCTGGGAGACGGCTCAGTGGTTAAGTGAACTGACTACTCTTGCAAAGAACCAGGTTTAGTTTCCAGCACTCATATGGAGCCTCACAACTGTCTGAACTCTGGCTCCAAGAGTCTAATGAGTCCGGCCTCTTCAGTGGCACCTCTACTCATGCATACACCTACACCCAGCAAGCCACCTGACTTTTCTTACAAGTGACTGTTTTACCTTGTAACATCATCATTTTCTTTTACTGAAGAGGTGGTTTTGTTTGTTTTTCCTGAAATGCTTTACTTAAGAAAATACTGTTCTGTGTTTTCTTTCATGGCTTTAAGATTTTTGTATCATTTAAATACCTTTCTATTAGCTTATTAAAATATTCTTCCTTAGTATCAAAGAAGCCTTGTTAAAAGATTTTTTTGGGGGGGTATGAGGGAGTCTCACTGTAGCCCTGGCTGGCCTAGAGCTTCCTATGTAGACCAGGCTGGCCTTGAATTCATGGTGATCTGTACACTGTGCCTCCTAGGTACTGAGATCAAAAGCCTACACCACCATGCTGGCTTATTTGTTGAGTTTAAAACCCACAGAAACATGAATTGTGTCTGAGTGCTCTTCCTCCACTCCCACCACCTCCTGGAAGCAGAAGTAAATCTTTTGAGGAAGGTAATCTCATAAGGAAATCTTATCGTACGGCTATTCATTTTCTTTTTTCTTTTCTTTTTCTTTCTTTTTTGTTTTTGTTTTTGGGTTTTTTTTTTTCTTTGTTTTGTTTTTTGAGACAAGGTTTCTCTTTGTAGCCCTGGCTATCCTGGAGTTCTGCTTTGTAGACCAGACTGGTCTTGAACTCAGAGATGTGCCTTCCTCTGCCTCCCAAGTGCTTCTGTTTAAAGGCATGTGCTCCCACCACATGGCACAGCTATTCATTTCCATGTAGAGTCCTCTAGTCAGTTTATAGAATCCCAGGCACATAGGCTAAATGACACTGAAAGACTATATAAAACTCACAACAAACAATAAACAACAAAGCAGGCATAGAAGGTCCATATATTGATGGTATTAGACACAGACTTTAAAAGAAGAGATGAATATGAATGCAGTCAAGAAAATAAATACCAGCACCAACAACAACTATTAAAGAACCCATTAAAAATTACATGACTTAGGCTGAGTGTGGTGGTGCACGCCTTTCTACCAGCACTCAGGAGGCAGAGGCAGACAGATCACTGACCTTGGGGCCAGCCTGGTCTACAGACTAAGTTTCAGAACAGCCAAGGCTATACAGAGAATGCCTGTTTTTAAAAAAAATGACTTAAATAAAGACTCAAGTGTATAATTAAGTTATAAATTAAACATTTACTAGGGACTTTTGAGGGACTGACTACAAGATGGCAGAAATATTTAAACTGAAGTGCAGATAAAAAGGGAAGAATGAAAAGATCTGTGGAGTTCCTAAAAGGGGGGGATTAGATCTGGCAGGAGAAATGTGAAGAGAGAAAGCCAAGAGTTTCCAGAGCTGATAGAGTCCAGCAACAAACAAGAATGACAGTGAACTCAAGCTAGAGGTGTACATCAGTTAAAACTGCTAGAGATAAACAGAAGCATTGTAGGACACTCGGGGCCGGGCCTCTGGTGTCAAGGGAGCCAGGACAAGACCACAGCTTCTCCATAAAATGACAGAAGACAGAAGCCAGAGCAACTGAAGGACCATTGGTTCCAGGGTTCTTCTGACCTCCACTGGTACCCTCACACATGGCATGCATGCGCACGTGTGCACACACACGTGCGCGCAACACACACACACACACACACACACACACACACACACACACAACTAAATAAAAGTAAATCTTTTTTAAAAATCTCATAAGAAAATATTATAAATTATTACTTTGTGCTGATAACTTTGAAAAATCTTAGAAAATCAGAAAAAGTTTGTTTATATTAGTAGTCTGGAGTTTAAATTATTTCTACAAAGGAAACACCAGACCCAGAATGCTTAATAATAAAATCTCAAACTCTTAAGGAAGGGAATAACATCAGTGTTAATCATGAATTCAAACAAAGACTAGACAAAAAGGGATAAACTTTTCAACTCATGAGCCAAGGTAGTTTTATTATTTTTGGTGAGAACAGAAAAGGCAGGACAATTAAAAGGTGAGTCTCTCATGAACCTCCATGTAAAATTCTTGAACAAAATTTTGTCAAATCTAATTGAACAGCATATGAAAAAACATGTCAAAGAGGGTTTATTCCAAGAATGCAAGGGTTTTTATGTTTGTTGTTGTTGTTTGTTTTGTTTTGTTTTTGGTTTTTGGTTTTTTGGTTTTTTGAGACAGGGTTTCTCTGTGTAGCTTTGCGCCTTTTCCTGGAACTCACTCTGTAGACCAGGCTGGCCTTGAACTCACAGAGATCTGCTTGCCTCTGCCTCCCAAGTGCTGGGATTAAAGGTGTGTGCCACCACCACCTGGCATTTTTTAAAAAATTTACTTATTTATTATGTGTACAGTCTTCTGCCTACATGCCAGAAGAGGGCACCAGATCTCACTACAGGTGGTTGCTGGGAATTGAACTCAGGACCTCAGGAAGAGCAGCCAGTGCTCCTAACTTCTGAGCCATCTCTCCAGCCTCCGAATGCAAGATTTAACCGATGAGAAGAATCAGGAACTTACCATAGTAACAAATAAAGAAAACATGTATTCTCATCTTAGTGGGTAACAGCCAAGTGTATTTGGGAAATACCTTTGTGACATTGGCAATTGAACATGCTAGGCAAGCTCTCTACCACTGAGCTATGTCCCAAGCTCTTGTTTAGTTTTTTGAGATAGGGTCTTGATAAGTTGCCCAGGTCCCAGGTAAGTCTTGAATTTTTAATCCTTCTGCGTCAACCTTCTGAGTAGCTGTAGTTACCATGAGTCTTGGTTACTCTTCTTGATTTAAACAAAGAGAAAAACCTTAGGAGCTGGAGTATAGTTCTGTAGTAGAGTGCTTGCTTAGTATAGACAAGGTCATGGGTTCAGTTTCCAGCTCTACAAATAAAAAAGACAATCCCTGGGTTGTTGAGATGGCTCTGTGGGTAAAGCCACTTGCCTTGCAGGCCTAACTAAGCTTGATCGCTAGAACCCACAGTGGTAGGAGAGAACTAGCCTTGTGGTTCTCCATGTGCTAGATTGTCCTGTGATCACACTTTTTCTTTACGCCAGTGTCTTAATTGGGGTTTTTATTGCTGTGATAAAGCACCATGAATGCATGACCTAAAGTAACTTGGGGATAAAAGGGTTTGTTTCATCTTAGAGCTTGGAATCATCACTGAAGAGCTCAGGGCAAGGCAGGAACCTTGCAGAGGCCATGGGGGTGTGTTGCTTACTGGCTTGATTCCATGGGCTTGCTCAGCCTGCTTCCTTATGCCATCCAGGACCACCAGCCCAGGAGTGGCATCACACTCCATGTGGGTTGGGCTCTCCCAAATTAATCATTAATCAAGAAAATGCCCTGCAGGCTTGCCCATGGGCTAATCTGGTGAGGGCATTTTCTCAACTGAAGTGTTCTCTTCCTAAATGACTCTAGCTCATGTCAAATTGACACAAAACTAGTCAGCAAAGTCAATTATGTAAGCTATGTTTTCCTAATTGTGACACACAGGTGCCAGTGTTCATTCATGTATACTCTCTCTCAAATTGTTTTTTTTTTAAATTTTATTTGTATGGGTGTTTGGCATGTTTGTATATTTTTGTACTATGGACATTCCCAGTGCTCTCAGAGGCCAGAAAAGGGTATCAGATCTTCTGGAATTGTAATTACAGGGTGCTAGTGATTAAATTCTGCTCCTCTGGGAAGAACAGCCAGTATTCTTCCCATTGAACAATATCTCTAGCCCCTCTCTAGGAAATTCATTAATCTGACATATTGCCAGTAATAACATTTAGTGGGGAAGTTTTGGATGCTTTTCCGTAAGACTAAATTGCTAGGGATCTTTTACTTCACATACTGACTTCAAAAATAAGATTTCAGAATGTTTTTTGAAAATTGTATTCTACAACATTTTTATTTATGAGGACCATTGGGAACCATACATTTTATGCTTAATATCAATGTAGAGTGGGACCCCTAAAAAATGCTCTGGAAAGTTTCAAGATGGTTCTGGGTACCCTGTGTATAGACAGTGTTCATAACACCAGTATCAAGGTCAGTACTGCTGTTCACTGAAGGTGGGTCAAATGAACTTTGGAAACAATAGTGACTAACCTATGAGATGCTTGAATTACTGTGAGTGGAGTTTTAGTCATCTAATCCTCTCAGCAATCTCCATGACTATCAGTGTCACATCATGTCCTAGCTAAAGTGCAGAGAATCAACCACATGCCCCAAAGGCACGTGGCAGTTGGTAGAATTCAGGCTGCCGCGGCCCCTCTGGATCATAGGGCCATTCATACTGCAGTTCTCATGTAAATCTGTCAGGATGGTGGACTCAGCCTGGCAGAGTCCAGTGCAGCTCCAAGCCCACATAGAATTAACACTAAGTTATATTCAACAAACCAAGCCAATATGGCACCCAATAAGTATAGTGGTGTGTTAACATTTGTGTTTTTATAGACATGGTGGTTTTGTTGTTGTAGTAGTAGTAGTAGTTGTGTGTGTGTGTGTGTGTGTGTGTGTGTGTGTGTGTGTGTGATGAAATCTGCACTTGTATCTGTGGGGATGATGCAAGGTATTTAACTCAAGGGTCAAATAGATTAGAATAACCACACTCGGAGGTTTTCCAGTGTTCAACGCAGTATTGCTAACTATAAACGCGTTGTTGGTTTGCAGATCGCCAGAACTTTTCCCAGGAGTAGGACAGACTGCCATCCAACAGCAGTTGCTGGGCAAACATTTAGGCAGATTCCACCTCTTGACTGTTGTGAATAATGTTGCTACAAGCATGAGTGTCCAGATACCTCTTGAAGATCCTGATTTCTTTCTTTTTTTTAAAGATGTATTTATTTACTATGTATACTGTTCTGCCTACATGCATGCTTGCAGGCCAGAAGAGGGCACCAGATCTCATTATGGATGGTTGTGAGCCACCATGTGGTTGCTGGGAATTGAACTCAGGTCCTCTGGAAGAGCAGCCAGTGCTCTTAACCACTGAGCCATCTCTCCAGCCCTCAAATCCTGATTTCAATTCTTTTGGTTAAAAACCTAGAAGTAGGGTCGTATGATAGATCTATTTTGAAATTTTATTTTATTTTTTGAGACAGTGTCTTGCTATGCAGCTCTGGATGAACTTGAACTTGTAGCAAAGTCCAGGCTGGCCACAAACCCATAAAGATTTGCCTGCCTCTTCCTCCCAAGTGCTGGACTTAGAGGTGTGTACCACCACACCTAGCTTTATTTTGAATTTTTTGAGGGACCTTCACTCTATTTTTTCTAGCATTATTATATTCCCACCAATAGTGCACACAGATTCTAATTTTTTTTCCTATTGTCACCAAATACTTGCTACTTTTTCTTCTTTTTCTTTTGTTTTTAGATAATGGTCTTAAGAGTTGGAGTGAAATGGTGTCTCCTGGCTTTGATTTGCATTTTCCTGATTGGTGATATGGATCATCTTGCATATAGTCTTTGACCATTGAAACCCAAAAGGGGTGTGTGTGTGTGTGTGTGTGTGTGTGTGTGTGTGTGTGTGTGTGTGTAGTATGTGCATTTATGGTGTATGTTTGTCTGTAGGTGTGCATATTTGTGTGTGTATGTGTGAGGAATTGAGGTCAACATCAAGTATCTTCCTCTTAGCTTCCCCTCTTATTTTTGACACAAGGTCTTCCAATGAACATGGAGCTGGCCAATTTGCTAGATTAGCTGGCCAACAAATTCCCCTTTTCTGCACCCTTCCCATCACTCCAGGATTCTTCTGCCTCTTGCTTTCCAGTGCTGAGATCATAGGCATGCTGTTCCACCTCACTTAAAACATTATGTTTGCAGATATCCTTGAGAATGTATGGAATATTCCAGAAATGATATTCAGAAAGCAGATTAGTGACAACTGCCCCTGGGAAAAAGCAATAGGTGATGGACGTGGACTGGGGATTACTCTCTCATCAATGTTCTCTTTAAGCCATCTGGACTTAATACTGTTTGGGAAATAAGTCATTTTAGAAGCTCGATTTTAGAAGGTCATTACGATGTACTTAAGGATTGTGTACAGGCACAGCAGTGTGCACTTGTGCTCTGCTGTGCTCACACTGCAAGCTCATCATGCTGAGGTGCCCTTTGGTTTTGACAGAGACATTCGACTTACAGCACCATGCGGCCAGCCAGCAAAGGGATGGCTCAGCGCTTGGATCTGCCGGACCTTCCCCTCTCAGGTAGATGACTGAAAACACAAATCTTTTTGTCCTATTTTAGTGGTGTTCACTTTTTGTTGCATGAACTTGAATTTGGTGGTATTTATTTCTGCCGATTAGATCCAAATGTGCAGCTCATGCTAGAAGACATGCCTCCTGCTTGCTGCCCTCCTCGGTGTGTGTGGATGCAAAAGAGATGCCAACTTGGCTGGATTTGATTTTATGTTTGTTTGTTTGTTTGTTTGTTTTTCGAGACAGGGTTTTTCTTTGTAGCTCTGGCCATCCTGGAACTCACTCTGTAGAACAGGCTGGCCTCGAACACAGAGATCCATCTGCCTCTGCCCCAGGGTGCTGGGAGTAAAGGCGTGCACCACCACTACCTGACCTTTTCTGTTCCTTCCTTTCCTTCCTTCCTTTCTTCTTCTTCTTTCTTCTTTTTTTTAATAAACGGAATCTCAAGACAGTATATTCTATTGTTTTTTAAAAATTACTATGTTATACAAAACTCTTGTCCGGTTTTGTATTTGTTCACTGATTCCACAGTCCTTCAATGCACCATTTTTAGTCTTTGAGTATTACCCTCTTCCTCTTGTGTCACAGTGTCCCTTTCAAGTTCAAATGTGACAGTGAAGTGGAGGTTGTAATCAGTGGGTTTCATAGGTCACATTCTCACTCCTGCTGGGCCTCCAGTGCCAATGATGCAGAGCTGTAGCCATTAAAAGGGAGGTAAGCGAAGCCCTGCTTGGCCTTGAGTCTCTTGGCACTGCCATTCTATCTCAGCTTTAGCTTTATTGTACTTGGGTTTATTCATCTCTAAGATAGAAATATTTCTGGGGCTGGAGAAATGGCTCATCAGTTAAAAGCACTTACGGCTCTTTCAGAGGGCCTGAATTTGCTTCCCAGCATCCACATCAGGTAGCTTACTCCACCTGTAACTCCAGGGGATGTGACACCCTCTTCTGGCCTCTGCGGGCACCTGCACTCATGTGTGCAAACCCACACTCACACATATACACATAACTTAAAAATAAAATTAATTTAAAAAAATCAAAAAGAAATAGAAACAACTTTACTTCATAGAGTCGTTTGAAGGATTGAATTAATTCATTGAAAACACTGAGGACACTGCCTGATGTGCCTTGGGCGTCATAGAAATACTTGCTGCTAATCATTTTCCTTGCTGGTATCTGCTGAGCCTGTTATCATGCTCAGAAAAAAAGCAACAGTTCTTTTGGTCTAGTAAATGTTAATAAGTTTTCTGCAAGCTTTGTTCCAGTCCCCTGCACCAGGCTAATATCACAGTGAAGGAAGACACAAGTTATGCTTACCCTGTGTCGTAATTTAAGTATGCAACAGCATTACATCTAAAAATACTCATAGCTTGCTTAGTAGATACATTATCACAGATTATCATCTCAGTTTCAGCAGCTTAGCACCTTTTTCCCTGCAGAGGGTCTTGCCTTGATGTTGATGTCTGCTGACTTAGGTCAGGTGGTGCTTGCAGAAGCTGGGGTAATGGTGGCAATTCTTAAAATAAGATACCAGTGACATTTACCAAGTCACCTCACCTTGCCTTTTCCAAGGCCTTTCTCCTACATAGCACTTCCTTCAAAATCAGACTCACTCCTCTCAAAACGTGGCTTTCCCCCTGAGTTCATGTCATATTCTGAATCCTTTGTTATCATTTCAAGTGTTCACACAACCTTCACCAGGTAGGAATTCTGTCTCAGGGAATTACTTTCTTTGCTCCTCCGTAAGAAACAACTCACCACCCACTAGTGTTTTCTCTTGAGATGGTGGCAGTTCAGTCACCCCCTCTGGTTCCATTGCCAGTCTAGTGCCTTTGCTATTTCCACACCTGCACTGATCCCCACCACCGACATCTGGAAGCTCTCAAAGTCATCACTGACGGCTGGGATCAACTGCTTCCAAACTCCCATTGATACTGACATTTTTACTTCTTCCCATGAATCACCCTGCTCCTAGTGGCATCTGGAGTCCTGAATCTTTTCAGAAAGCTTTCCGTTTATTTTGCTCAGATTCGTGGGAGGAATCATTGTTTGTGGCAGCTATAGCTTGTGAAATGTTTGTTTAATAAACATCTAATGGGAATTACTCCTTGATCCTTAGATTGTGCAATGGCTTCCAGGTCAGGAGGTTAAAAAAAAAAGTTAGTTAATAAAAGAACATTAATTTTGTACATCTCCATCACCATCACTATTCGTGAGTGATCAACTAGGTACACTCTCAGTGGGCAGTGAGGGTGGTGGTGTTGATTTTGTTTGTTATATATGGGTGAGGTATATGTAAATAGGCATGTACTACAGCACATATGTGGAGGTCAGAAAACAGCTTCTCAGAGTTGGTTGTCTTCTGCTACTTTTACATGGTTTCAAGGGCGTGAGCTCAGGCCATCTGACTTGTACAGCAAGCACCTTTACTCACTGATACACTGTTGTGGACTACTGCTCTAACTGTGTGAAGGTGTGTTACACTTTGTTTAGGCTGCATTTGTTTAACTATGTAAAGATGTGTTACTGTTTCACCTTGCCTGCCTAAGGCATCTGATTGGTCTACTAAAAAGCGGAATAGCCAATAGCTAGGCAGGAGAGGGATAGGTGGGGCTGGCGGGCAGAGAGAATAGAGAAGGGCAAAGAGAACGAGGGAGAAAAGAGGGAGATGCTTGGAGCCAGGCAGCCACCAGCCAGCAGACACGGAAGATGCAGGAAAAGCAGAACGTACAGAATGGCAGGTTAAAAAGCCCCGAGGCAAAACATAGATGAAAAGAAACAGGTTAATTTAAGTTATAAGAGCTAGTGGGACAAGCATAAGATAAGACTGAGCATTCATAACTAATAAGAAGTCACCATGTCATGATTTGGGACCTGGTTGGTGGCCCAAAAGAAAGTCTGCTTCATATATCCTGTAGGCCCAGGGCAACAGAGTGTTGTTATTCTATGTGTATGTATTGTATATGTGTGCACCACATGTGCAGTGCCCCGAGAGGCCAGAAGAGGGCTCAGATCCCAGGGAACTGGTACAGACAATTGTGAACTGCTATGTGGATGCTGGTAACTGAACTCAGGTTTTCCAAAAGAACAGCTAGTAGTCTTAACCTGAGCTATCCCCTCAGCCCCACAGAGAAGTTTTCAAAGGAATTTTTGTGTGTTGAGAGTTGTAGGTTTTAGCAACGGACTTTAAAATGTTCATACATAGTGTTGGAAAGAGATGCATTGCCCTCTAGTCTCTGCTGTTTTATTTACAGAGACTAGGCAGAATTGAGCTAACACCATTTTTAAGCATCCTAGGGCTTGGTAAATGAATATTGCATGCAACTTCAAGGCATTCAAGTCTGTGCACCTCTTTCCCAGAAATGCAGGGTGGAGCCCAAAACATAAAATTGAAAACCTGTCTGGCTTAAATTTATGCATCATTGTGTAATATCATAGCACACACTCATTATGCAGTATATAATAGGGAGTAACTTACTTGCATGAATAGTGCTACATGAATTTTTTTAACTGCGGTAAAAGCTATGCAACATAAAATGTAGTACTCTGTGAGTGGTCATAGTTTTTATGTCTTTTTCGGGCTATACTACCAACTTCCAAGTTTCCTAATTATCTAAAGAACCATTCTTTTGATTGACAAGATAAATAATAAAGTTGAGACCACAATTATCACTGTGGAGCTCATTGGCTGACCTTCTCCTTCTTACCCTCCAGGCACCTGTCTCCTGGTGATGATTCTATTTACTGTAATAAAGGACTGCGTAGTGAAAATTGTTTGCTTCCAGCCATTTCCAGCAACTGCTTGTCAACATTGAGGTCATCCCTAACTGCAGATTAATGTTCTGTTTTTGTTTTGCTCTTCGGTGATGTAGAACTGTTTTTCTCTGCCATTTAGACCTAATTGGCCTCACCCCCAACTTGATGCCCATAATTGGTGGCTGTTAGCTGAAGAGGTTACTGTTTTCTTCTGTGACTGGGTGACAGGAGGTGGCCCCAGCCTGGCCCCAGCTGTCCTGTTGTGATGTTCAGCTAACTACCTAAGTGTCACAGCTCCAGCTCCCACTCTGTATAAGCCAGCCTCAAATATCCTCTGCTCTGCTTTTGTGATCCCTTGAGAGATATCTGGAGACTTCAGCTCGTTTTGTGCCTGTTTTCACTAATACTAATATGACAGCAGAAAGGAGCCTTAAAAAGAGGGGTTGTGCTCAGTTTTTAGTGAACGATAAGCCTGTAATTGGAGCAGTTTTTTCTTCTGTGGGTTGTTGTTCTTGGTTCCCACCTTTTTTGTCTGCTGCTGTCTGTGACCTGACAGTCACATGAGACATTTTCCTACCAGCTTTTTCTCTGATATCCACAGCATAATGCAAACAACACTAACTAGAGACAGAGCTAGAGGAGTGGGTGTCCCAACTGGGTAGTTGCACAAGGCTCTTAGAAGGGCCCATACTTAATACTCTGATAACTGTCTGAAAATTTAGAATCAGTTTTGAACAAAGGACTGCTTTGGCACTAGGCCACCTTCTTTCCTTCCTCCCTTCCTCCCTTCCTCCCTTCCTTCCTTTATTTATTTATCTTGTGTGTGGTTGTTTTGCCTGCATGTATGTTTATGCACCACTTATGTGCCTGTGGAGGCCAAAAGAGGGTGTTGGATCTCCCATAACTGGAGTTACAGTTGTAAGCTACCATGTGGGTGCTAGGAATTGAACCCAGCCAGTGCTTTTAATCACTAGGTCATTTCTCCAGCCCCAGTAGATCCTTTTTTAAAGATATATTTTATATTTGTTTGTCTTGTGTGTGTGAATATGAGTGTGGATTTGTGCATCTGTGAACAGAAGAGGAGGCTAAAAGAGGATATTGAGTGTTCCTGTCATTCACTACCTAATCCTGTTGAAGAAGAGACTCTCCCTCAAGCTGCGGTTCTCATTTTCCTGGCTAAGCTGTGCGCTAATAAGCACCAGCAATTCTCTTTGTCTCCATTCCCATCAGAGCTGGAGTTGCAGATGTGAACTCAGGTCCTCATGATTGTGCAGTAAGCAGTCTGAACAACTGAGCCATCCATCTACCCTGGCACAAGGTTTTATAGATTATATAGATAGTTCTGCCTGGAGAATTCTTTCTAGAAAATACCATGTCCCTATTTACATTTTTATTATTCCAGAAAGAAAAAAAAATGTATGTGTGTGTGTGTGTGTGTGTGTGTGTGTGTGTGTGTGTGTATGTGTATGTAGGAACATATGCATATACCTATGTAGAGATGTCTTTGTACTTGAGAATAAAGTATGATAACCAGTCAGATTTCTCCCCTTTAGAAATGGATGACAATGTTGCTATTCACACACAGATCTTCTGAAGGGAAGGGCCGAGGACCGGAAGTCAGACCCTTACCTCCGAAAGAGTCCCTCACTGGAGTCCCTGAGCAGACCCCCCTCTCTGGGCTTTGGGAACACCAGACTTCTGAGTGCGTCCACCGGGGGTCTGAAACCAAGCAAACTCAGGTACTGAATTTTAAAGTCTGTGAAATGAGATGAACATCTTCTTCCTTCTGTCTAATCCAGTCAGCTTCCTTCTGAGTGACAGTGATTAAGATATAGAACACATCTTCAGCAAGTCTGATAAGAAGGCACTACAGAGTGGTTTGGGACAAAATCAAATGAAGAGCTGTACCTTTTTAAGCAGGGGCCCTGAGATGGATCAGTGAATAAAGGCTCTTGTTATGCAAGCCTGAGATCAATCACCAGAACCCATGTAAAAGGGAGAACCGACTCCACAAAGTTGTCTTCTGACTAGCACATGCATGCCATGGCACACATGCTACACACACACACACACACACACACACACACACACACACACACACACACACACACCAGTAATGGTAGAATTTTTTAAAAGTTAAAATTTTAGGGGTTGGGGATTTAGCTCAGTGGTAAAGCGCTTGCCTAGCAAGTGCAAGGCCCTGGGTTCGATCCTCAGCTCAAAAAAAAAAAAAAGTTAATATTTTAGCAAAGAGGAGCTGGAGAGGTAGCCCAGTGATCAAGAACACTTTTGTTCTTATAGAGAACTCAGGTTCAGTTCCTAGCACCCACATCAGATGGCTCTAAATTGCCTAAGACTTCATTTCCAGGGGATCTTCACCCGCTTCTGGCCTTCAGAAACACATGCACACATATGGTGAACATGCATGTACTCAGGAACACACATATACCCATAAAATCAATCAATCAATCTTTAAAGTTTAAGCAAAACTACTTGAGGGGTTGTTTGGATCAGGAAGTCTAGAGAAGAGTAGGATTGCTGTTGGTAGCTGTAAAGGTGCCAGGGTGAGTGAGTGATGGAACTCAACCCAGGGCCTCCAGAAGGCCTGGCCAAACATACAGCAGGCTCCCAGCCAATACAGGTAGATGGCTGGGGAGTCACAGCCGTCAAGGCAGGAAGGAGCCCTGGTGCAAACAGTCTGCATTGCCAAAAAGAGTTTCATACTTATTTTGGTAAAGCAGTGGGGAACCACTAAGTCTGTGAGATTGTGTTTTTGTTTTTGAGTAGTGATTAAGAGCAGACCTGCTATTTAAGGAAGATTATTGAGAACACAGTGGCATAGAAGGAGGATTAGAGACGTTTTTTGAGATCAGCTTTTAAAGGGGCATTAGCAGAGATGTATAATATGCAGCGGAGGAGAAAATGAACAGTGGGCCTAGATGGTTGCCAAAAGCCTGTCTTTGCCCCCATGCATCTGCAACCTCCTCCCTGCCAGTGCCCCTGGCTACCAAGGTCCTGGCAAACTTATTCCTTCTGTTTCTCTTCTGCCTGGAGTTTTCCCTGCTTTCCATGTTGTTAGTCTTCTGAACGAAGCACCTAGTGTCCTACTGTGGACCTCTCAGAAGCCCTTGTATCGGTCATCACACTCTGCATTCTGCTCTTCTGGGTCTGCATAGTTTAGCTCCATCCCACTCACCTGTGTTGATGGCTTCACCCTTCACTCCTGGATAAATGGAAGATTAAAGAATTTACCATTAAAAGTAGTAAGTATGAGATGGCTCAGTAGGTAAGGGCGTCTCTTATGAAAGCAGAGGACCTAAGTTCAAATCCTACTTGGGTGTCTTCCACTCATTTGGGTGTGTAACTCCAGCACTTCTTTTATAGTATGAATAACTTGCTGTCATTTCATGGATAGTAAATATTTCATCCTACATTTGGGTATCTTTCCCAGTGCATTGCCTTGTGCCCCACCTAACAGTTTACCCACAGATGAGTCTAAGAAACTGTCTAGTTCAGGGATAAGAGCTTTATACTAGCTAGTATAAGCATCCATGAGTGTCTTATGGGAAGGCTTTGAGTCTGAATACATTCAGGTCGGATGTATCTTGTATCTTTGGATATAACTGATATTTGATCCCAAGTAGGTAAATTCAGATATTTCAAGAGGTTTATAAAAGTCACAGATATACATCATCTGCTTGTCTGCGCGTTAACTAATAGAAACAGATTTGAAGGACCAGAATTAGTACTACTCTCAAATCAATGCCATAAACACACAGGAAATTTATGTATATTAATATGCTATTTATAGTATACCTTTCTTCATAAAAGGTCAGATTAGTGACCTTAATTTCTTTCTTTTTCTTTTCTTTTCTTTTCTTTTTTTTTTTTTTTTGAGACAGAGTTTCTCTGTGTAGTTTTGGTGCCTGTCCTGGATCTCGCTCTGTAGACCTTGAACTCTTAGAGATCCACCTGGCTCTGCCTCCCAAGTCCTGGGATTAAAGGTGTGTGCCACTGCCGCCCGGCAATTTCTTATTTCTTTTACATTAGTGTTATTAAGATTAACCTATGACAGAATAGAATTTTTTAGATTTTTTTAAAATTGCATTCATTTTTATTTGTGTGTGCATGTGCCACAACCTGCATGTGCAAGTCTAAGGACAACTTCTACCTAATATAACTTGTAACATAAGTATCAACAAGGTTTGAATTCAGGTCACTGGGCTTGGCAGCAAGTACTTTTACCTGCTGGATTGTGTTGCCAGCCCTGGAATTCCTTGCATTAGAAACTCAATCTCTATATGGCTATGCATCATCATGCATACCTACAATTCCAACACTTAAGAAGCTGAGGCAGTCCAGGCAGTGGTGGTGCACATCTTTAATCCCAGCACTCAGGAAACAGAGACAGATGGATCTCTGTGTTTAGGCCAGCCTGGTCTACAGAGTGAGTTCCAGGACAACCAGGGCTACACAGAGAAACCTTATCTCAAAAAAAAAAAAAAGGAAATATAGAATTAAAACACAAATATAATAAAAATAAAGAAAGAAAGAAAAGAAAATAAATTTAAGAAGCTAAGGCAGGAAGATGAGTTCAAGGCCAGCCTGGGGTACATAATGAGTCCCTGTCTCAAAATAAATTCTCAGTCTCTATTATTAAATTACTTGTGAGGGCAAGCATTTAATTGTGTAACATTGGGTGTTCTTCTCTTGCTCTCCACTTTACTTTTGAGACAGACTCTCTTACTGAACTTGAAGCTTGCCGTTTTGGCTAGGCTGGCTGTCTAGTAAGCTCTAGGAGCCCTCTGTTTCCATTTCCCACCCCTGGGGTCACAGGCATGACTGACCATGTCTGCCTTTTATTTTGGTGTTGGGGGTTTTGAACTTGGGTCCTCTGTTTTTACAGCAGGTGCAGTTACCTACTGAGCCATCTTCTCAGTCCCAGAGATCTGCTTGCCTTGGCCTCCCAAGTGCTGAGACTAAAAGTGTGCGCCGCCGCCACCACCACCTGGCTAACATAATGTATTTTTAATGTGACTAATTTGGCTGTTTCTTTAGAATACTATTTGAATAAACCTACACTTTGGCTTTTTCTAATCTATTATATATATATATATATATATATATATATATATATATATATATATATTTTTTTTTTTTTTTTTTTTTTTTTTTTTGAGGGTTTTAAAAGCCAGCACCTTAACCAGGCAGTTAGTGGCACATGTCTTTAACCCCAGCACTCGGGAGACAAACCAGCAGATCTCTGTGAGTTCCAGGCCAGCCTGGTCTATAGAGCAAGTTCTAAGATAACCAGGGCTATACCAGAGAAACCATGTCTTAAAAAATAAAACAAACAAACAAAAAAGCCAGCATCTTGCCAGATGTGGTAGTACATATCTGTAATCCCAGCACTTGGGATGTGGAGGTAGGAAGATCAGGAGTTCAGAGTCATCCTTGCCTATAGTGAGTTCAAGGCCACCTTGGGCCATATGAGATCTTGTCTCAAAAGAAAAACGAAACAACCATCCCACCAGCATCCTCCTTAACTGTGTGTTCTTGTTTGTAATCAGTGTTGAAAGAAGAGACCCTCTGGCAGCTCTGGCCCGGGAATACGGCGGCTCTAAGCGCAATGCACTCCTGAAATGGTGTCAGAAGAAGACAGAAGGCTATGCGGTAAGGCACAGTGCTGCCAACTGGGCATTTGTGGTCCTGTGCCAGATGTTCCATGTGTGCATGTGCTCGGTAGCCCGGTTTGCATGGAGTGTCATCTCTGTTCTCTCAGCCATGACGTCCAGGGAAAGTATGATATTTGGGTACTGTACTATGCAAAGGCCTCCCGATGAGGAGAAGGGGGTGGGGGAACAGAAGGCCAGTCTGCAGCCCACCCCCCAGACTGTCTGTGAGTACTCACATCTGCTGGAGGAAGGGAACCTTTTCCCTCAAGCTGTGGACAGAGCTGCTACTAAAGCATCTCCCCAAAGAGGGCAGTTCCTCCTCATTTGTATAAAACCTTCCAAAGGTTTTCCGATTTTTTTTTTTTTTTTTTTTGTAGCTTTAAGAGTTTTCTTTTAGTTTAGTTTTGTTTGTCTAGGGTGGTGTTTACTTTCTGAGAAGAGCAGACAAGGAAGTGATACCTGATACAGGTTTAAACTTTTTATTATGAAATAACATACACAAAGATAGAAGTGCATGAATTAGAGTCTCATTAATCATGAAATGAAAACCCAGTCAGACCCCCCATCCTGAAGTAACATCTCCATTTCCCACAAACCTGTCATGACTCTCCAGCCAGAGCCCCTTGCTGCTCCCCGACGTACATGTCTGCCTTGCTTCTTCTCCTGCAGTTGTCTGTAGAGGTGTGAGTGCTTGAATAGTGATGCCTTTTCTCAGCTTTTAGAGAAAAGGAACAGAAAGCTGTATAAGGTTTGCATCTGGCTTTTCATATAGTATTCTGGTAATATTTGTCCTCTATTGCTATAATTTAGTTTCCTTACTACTTAGTAATACATTGTGGGACTTTTGTCTTTACTTATCCACTCTATTGATACCCTTACCTCTGCTGGATATGCTCTGACTAGAGTGCTCAGGCCTTACTGTACACACATATCCAAATAGAGTAGAGGATGCCAAGCAGATTGCACTGTCCAGCCCACCAGCAGTTTAGGGGACATGTGTTCCTGTGTGTTCCCAGCAGCATTCTGCTTTCCTCATTCACAGTCTTTGGGTAAAGGGGTCGTGGTATCTCGATATGTACCGAATCAGGCCTTTCATCCCTATCTATTTACTTTGTATTTATTTTTGGTCCTCGGCATGGAGCTTCCTATAAAGCACACACTCTGCCACTGAGCTGCTTGCCAAGCTCCTGCCCATTTAAAAAATAGTTTTCTCTGTTTTTTTTCTTTATTGTCTTTAAAAATTTGTTATATGGGCTGGAGAGATGGCTGCATGGTTAGGAGCACCCATTGCTCTTCTGGAGCACCCGAGTTCAGTTCCCAGCACCCACATGGTGGCTCACAACCCTCCTTTCCAGGGCATCTGACACCTTCTGATGCACATGCAAACATGCAGATAAAACAGTCATATATAGATAAAGTAAAACTTAAGTTCTAATTTCTAAAAGTTTGTAACCTGAATCTTAAATGGTCTTATTAATAAAAACAAATCTGGAGCCAGGTATTAGAGTGAATGCTGGAAGGTCAGAGAAGCAGAACAAACCACAGCCACCTCACCTTGCCAGTTCTTCAGCTGATCCTGTTTCCTCAGACTGGAAGCCTCTGAGTCCTCATCCAGAATGAGTTTCAGCTGAACTGTGCTGCTCAAAAGCCTAAAAGCTTAACCAGCTCTAGTTCCTGGTTTTCACACCTTATATACCTTTCTGCTTTCTGCCATCGCTTCCTGGGATTAAAGTCTCTTGTTACCATGCCTGGCTGTTTCCAGTGTGGCTTTGAACTCACAGAGATCCAAACGAATCTCTGCCTCTGGAATGCTAGGATTAAAGGCGTGAGTGCCACCATTTTCTGGCCTCTGTATCTAGTGGCTGTTTTGTTCTCTGGCCCCAGATAAGTTTTTTAGGATGCACAATATTTTGGGGGAACACACTATCACCACAGAAGTTCTTTCTATATCCTGTATGTAAGTTCTTTGTTAAATAGATGTATCACAGATTCCTTAGTGTTACTTCATATTTCACTCTTGAGAAACAAAACTCTCAGTAGAATTTTTTGTATTTATTTTTTCAGTTTGTAAATGTTTGTGTGCATGTATGTGGACACATGCCTGCCACCACAGTGCACCATGGAGATCAGAGGACAACTTTGTAGAGTGGTTCTCTCCAGTTTTATGTGATCTTCAGAAATCAAAGAAGTGCTTTTATCTGCCAAACCATCTCTTGCTATCCCAGAGCTCTTAATTTCCACTAACCTTTTCCCTAGTGGTTAAGTGCTTTTGTATTCTGTCTAGGAATAATTTTTCTGAGGGCAGGTGTGGTAGCACACACCTTTAATCTCAACACTCTGGAGGCAGAGGCAGGCTGATCTCTAAGTTCCAGGCCAGCCAGGAATACATAGTGAAGCTTTATTTTTCTGTAGTTAACACTAGGTGGATACTCCTTTTAAATTCTTTTCCTTGGCTTCATTTCTCCTTTTTGCTAAAACTTTAGAAGATTCTGACCTTATAGCACACTTTCCCAAGGTCAAGCTTTTGAAAGCAGCCAGGACTGAGAAAGAAGCCAGAAGAAACCATGGCTTGGCTAAGACTCAGCTCAGTTAGCTGAGAAGCAGAGCTGAGATTCTCTCTGTTCTGTTAACCATACAATAGTTTGAAATCAGAGTCTACCCAAGAATCATATTGCCTTTATATTGGTATTTTTAAAAATTCTCCTTTTATGTCACAAAACTTAAAATATGGTCATATTCATGACCAGTAACTAAGGCTCCCAGAGGACACACTTACTTCTAGCCCATTCTTATTTTTTAGTGTTTCTGTTTACCCCATGTAAACCCTTTCTAAGGGATGAACTGTCCCACAAATGGGAACCACTGCAATGACAGTATCTTTCCACGTGTCAGCCGTGCTGCTGAGGAAATGGAAAAGCAAAAGCAGCCAGAGAATGCTGATGGTTTGTGTGTGGCAGTGGGCAGGGGAGGTGTGTGTTAGCATCAAGAGAATACGGTCATGGAAAATGGAAGAAAACAATCAAAAAGAGTCATCAGCCTCAACTGTGGCTGAGCCCAGTGCTCAGTGCTCTCTGGCTGGGTGCTGTCATTTCCTACTACAGAAGTGGATCCAGGGAAGAGCCAAGAGGAGGTAAAAGGCAATTTCAAGTTTCAGAATAAATTGGCCCTTTGTGGTGTGATGTTATAAGTAGATGGAGGGAAGGAAATCGACGGTATATTTCCAGTCAGTTGAGAGAAAAATATTTCCTGCTATAGAAAATTTCCTGTTGTTTTGTGAATATCTTGGATTGAGTTTTCAAAATATTTTTGTGTTTGATGAAACCCAAAACTTATTGTGTGTGAAGAATACTTTTCACTCATGGTTACATGTCCATGAGTTTAGAAAGAAGTATAAATCACACATGTGTCTCTCTTACACCTTTGACAAACTATTGTCTAGCTAGACTAGTTTGTACAGATTGTTCTCTGGACTGTACTTACTTTCTCAGCATTAAGAGGCCAGAACCAATTGTTGAAAGTTCAGATGGTTCATAATCTCTTTGAAGACCAGTAGCCATATGGGTTTTTACTTCAAATAACTTTCTACCTTGATGTCTTTTTACCTTTGAAATGGGCAGTGTGGAAGGGAGGCCTTTAAACACCAGTTCTCTGGCTCAGGATCCCTGCCTGACAGCCATTAAATAGCATTAAGCCTTAGAATACTTAGGTCTCGTTGGTACCCACAACGTGCCTCCTGGGGTGCTCTGTATTTGTGAGGTTGATGGTTACAGGTGCTGCAGCCAGCTGCGCTGAGGAATTAGTTTGCTTTTTCTTCTGCCTTCCTTCACCAAGAACCTTGACCTGGATTGCATGGAATTCACTCCAAATTCACTGCAAAGCCCTCTGTTACCTCCTAAGCAGCACAAGGCATAGTTGTCTCACAGGGCATCTTGCCTGTGTTCCTTGGGCCCTGCCATGTCCTGGACTCTGGTGGACACTGGTGATTCAGTCCAGGTCAAGGCAATATTAACAAGTGTGAAGTCTGCTAAGGCTAGTTAAATTTGGAAGCTGATTTCTTCCAGAGCCTCTAGATAAGAGCCCTGCTCCCAATGTGTGGAAACAGAGAAAGCTGCTAAGCAAATGCTGTTTAAGCTGCTCTGTCTGTGGTCAGGTCACACACGAACTTCACAGCTCCTTCTGTAGATTCAGATGTTTGCTTCCACTAAATGATGGGCAGGAGACAGTCTTTTCTTCTGGCCATTCCTCTCATTCATGTGTACGCTCCTTCTTTTTTCAGCATGCAGGCTCTTAGCATCTTGAGGGACATAAACCCTTTAGACTGGGGTTCTCCATGCTGCCCACATATCGGAATTGCCTGAATACCCGTTTTAGCCCTTTTAGGTTGCTGCAACAAAATACAAATACCACAGATGAAATGGTTTACAGACGATAGGAAGTTACTTTTCACAGTTACGGGTTAAGAAATCAAAGATCAAGGAAGATCTGTGATGAGGAAAGCCTATTCCTATTTCATAGGTGACAACCTTGGTGGTGTCATTGCATGGTGGAAGGGGTAAGACAATTCTCAGGCCCCTTTTGTAAGGACACTACTCCCATTGGGGACCCAACCATCTCCAAAGGCCCACCTCCTAAAATCATCACTGTGGAGCTCTGCAGAGTGGGATAAATGGATATGTCTTACAAAAGGTGAGAAAACTCCATCACCAAGATTGTTTTCTCCCAGAACCTTCTACCACAGTCACTGTGGTTCACATTTTAGTTTCCTATCTCACCAAGGCCCAAAGTTTACAGCTTATTTCATAGGTACTGGGACCAGAGAGGAGCGAGACTGAGAGACTGTAAGAGGAGCAGTAGTTAAAAACCAGATGCCGTGTCCCAGATGTTATGTGGTGTCATGTGCAGGACCCTGTGTTCAGTCCCCAGCACCACTTTGGTAGGAGGGGATCTGAGTGCTGCCGCCAGCATAGACTAGTGTTGCATCAGCCTGAGGCCAGTGGCAGTAGCACTTCTGATAGTTTTGATTCATGGCGATTCCAGGGGAGGTGGAGAGTATTGAACATGAAGGAAAGAAACTAGTTTTAGGTTACATGTAGAAGGACACCCAAATAATTAGTCATACTGTTGATCGAAAAAACAAACAAACAAAAAAAAAAAAACCCCACAGCCAAATTTGAGTGAGCATGTCCCAGGAAACACAGAGCTAGGCTACCCTACCCCAGGTTCCATGTTCCAGGGTGCAAGAGTTTTATATTCAGACTTTCTCTGGACTGCCAGCACTCCCAAATAATGATACAGAGACTTTTTATTAATTATAAAAGCTTGCCCTTAGCTTAGGCTTATTCCCACCTAGCTCTTAAAACTTTAATTAACCCGTTTATATTAATCTATGTTCTACCACAGGGCTCATTACCATACCCGCCCAGTTCCTCTCTCTCCAGAAGTCTCGCCTTTCCTCTCCTGCCTAGCTATTGGCCGTTCAGCTCTTTATTCAACCGATCAGAAGGTGCCTAGACAGAGACCCATGTTCACAGTGTACAAAAAGGTTATCCCACAATAGAGTTTTATAGTAACAAAACAAAGAGCATTATAAATGAAGGTATTTTTTAAAATACATTGGTGGAAACATCAGAGAGGCTGTTAGAACAAGATGGGGAAATCTCTCCTACAGGCCTCAGTTGCTGTCAAATGACATTCTTAGCTTTGGGGTTGGTGGAAGTCAGTAATTTCCAAGAGATTTTTGTCTGTTAATCACAGGATGTTAGGTCTGACACAGAGATGGGCAAGGAACGGCTATTTAGAGGGCTAAAGCTAGCCCAAGAGGAAGTCAGATTTAGGCTCTGGACCTGCAACATTCCAACCTCCCCAGATCACTGCATTTCTAATCAGTCAGTCAGCCTGTGCAGCCAGGTACGGAGGGGTCCCAAGCAGAGGAACAGTTAGTGCAAAGGGCTGAGGTGTGACAGCAGAGGATGATGTCTGGGGTGAGGGGCGGGGCGGTGCAGATGCGATTGACAGGCTGTTTCTGCTGGAAGTGCAGCTGAGGCTCTTGAGTAGGCGGTCCCACTCAGGAGAGATCGTGATTGGCCTCTGCTGTGTCCCAACTGGAACGTGGTTACTAAAGATGTGTACATAGCTGTGTGTACAATGAAGATGTGCACAGCATAGTTATGCCTTTCTTAGCATGCCTCACTTGTCCCCAAGGGAAGGGAAGTGTAACTCTTGCCTCCCCAAAGATTTTAGTGTCTGTTCTGTAGCACAAGCCTTGATGATCCCCTGTGGCTCCAGATCCCGAGCACAGTGCGGTGAGCTGCATGTAAGTGGTTTCTTTTAAATCTCTAGCAGTCCAGGTGTGGTAGCACACACCTTTAATCCCAGCACGAGGGAGAAAGAGTCAGATGGGTCTTGGTGAGTTCGAGGCTAGCCTGGTCTACATAGAGAATTCTAGGATATCCAGGGCTATGTAAAGAGATCCTGTCTCAAACAAACAAACAAAATATCTAGCAGGAGATGGAGGTTAGCTCAGTTGGAAAGTTTTTGCCTTAATTTGTGAGGGTCTTACTTCCACACTCAAAAATAAACTAATATAATAAATCACAGACATTTAATCCCAGCACTTAGGAGGCAGAGGCAGGTGGTCTACAGAGCTAGTTCTAGGACAGCCAAGGCTATACAAAGAAACCCTATCTTGAAAAATATAAGTAAATAAGTAAGTAAGTAAATAAATAAAGTAAGTTATGAGTACTCAAAAATACTACCATTGTGTTGTTTACTGCTCTAAACCTACACTGTAAACCTAGGAGAGCCAAGCCTAAAAATGAGGCAAACTAAAGTCTCATGCAATAGCCAACTTTATTCAGAACATCAGACAGTTTATACTCTGAGTAAAGTATATAATCACAAGGACAATCCCCACATGGCAAAAAGGTGTTTTTCCACCATAGGCATATAAACAAATAACAATAGCCAGTTGTAATGAATAATCTAAAGTGAACTTACTCCTTCCTGTCTGTTACACTTAGAAGGGGCAGGAAAGCACATTCCAAGAACAAGTCCATGTTTTGAAGAAACTGAGGTCACAAGACTCTTGTCTTATTTCCTTGGAGTTTTCTCACAAGCACCCAGAATTCTCTCACATGACTTCATTCTTGGACTGTGTTCTGGAATTGTGTTTTAAACTAAATGTTTAAAACTGAACATTGGCTATCAAAGCAGTATAATTGGAAGAATGAGATACCATTTCTTTACTTACCATGTGGGAAGTTTTTGTTTGTTTTGTTGTTTGTTTGTTTGTTTGTTTTTGTGATGCAGTGGTCAGAATGAAAATCCTACCCAAAGCAGATGAGTTCCAGCTTTGGGAAGGAAGTTTAAAATGTGTACAGGTATTATAACCACAAGTATTCCTGTCAACATAAAACCACACATCATACCTAGAATTTATGTCAAAGAATAGTCGTAAATGCCTATAAAGATGTAATTACAGATTTATTATACTTTTGTTTATAATTCTTTTAATAATTGGAAAAGATAAAAGTTGCTTACAGTGGAGAATCAAATAAACTATGGTATGAGTGTGACTGAATATTACAAAGCCCTTAAACATGGTGCCTGAAGAAAGGGCGAGGGTGGTAGAACATGGTAGAACATGGTGGTTCCATGGTAGAACATTTGTGCAGCATGTGCAAGGCTGGGGTTGCGTTCCTAGCAGTGCAAAAACAAGAAAAAAGAAACAGATTCTAATATAGTGTAATTCTTTTTCCCTCTCCTCCTCCTTCTTGTCCATACAATTCTTAATTGTTTATTGAGAGAAACTACTCTTAGTCCACAGGTTCATGTTTCATAGTTCAGGAACACAGGTTACTGATGAACTTCTGTGGAGCTCGCTCCAAAGAATTCTTTACACTCTCAAATCACTTTGCACCCTGAAAGATACCAACCTTCCTTGTGTCTTCAAAATCAGCTCCCGGGACCACAGTGAATACAGCAACAGTATGAACCTGCAGACGCTTGGCCGGAAGGCCACACACCTGAAGTCTCCACCCCACACTGGGAGTCCTGGTAGTAACTGTCCTCCACACCAGCGTCCTCCCAGTTCTGGGAGGAATGGATGGGGTTCCAGCAGGTGCACAAGCACATGGAAGACCCAGCGATGCAGCCAAAGGAAGTCTCTTCTCTTTAAAATAAAATTTTGTCGTTCAGCCTAGGTTGGCCTCAAACTTGCCATCCTCCTGACTCAGCCCCCCAAATGCTGGATTATAGGTGTGTACAACCACACCCAACCTAAGACAATTTCATAGTCCTTCAATTTATAAAAGAAATACATGTGAATAATCAGGGTTATCTCTGGGTATTTAAAATTCATTCATGCTTTCAGAAAAGTTTTCTAAATGAGCATGCAGCATTTTTACTAGAAAACAGTTATTTTAAATGGCGTCTTTTGGGGCTTTGTTTTGTATTGTGGTGAGGAATGAAAACAGCCTCACTCACACCAAGCATGAGCTGCACCACTGGGGAGTGAACTCAAGGGCTTTCCACGAAGCTAAACCCTTCCCCAAAATGTCTTTTTTGAGTAAAAGAATCAGACACAAATGACACAGATTGTGTGTTTCCATTTATATTGCAATTCTGGATTAGAAAAATCCATAGGAATGAAGGGTAAGTTAGTGCTTTCAGAGGGAAGAAGAAAGGAGCAATAGATGACCGGGAAGGGGATTGGGTGGCTTTGGCTATGAAGTCAAGGTCTGGAAGTAGTGGGGCTGATTGCACACCCTCATGAATGTACTAAAAAGTGTTGAATAGTGATGCTTACAGTAGACTTCATGGTATGTGATCTATCTCAATAAGCTGTTGTGTCTTAAAAATAAATGCAGTTAGAATAGCTCAAAAGCAGGGACTGGGAGATGGTGGATGAGAGAAAGTAAGAACAAGATAGGAACTGTATTTAGTTATATTTAAAAACTACAGCTATAAGAAATACCCATGAAGCTGGAGAGTGGTGGCACATGGCTTTAGTCCCAGCACTCAGGAGGCAGGAGGATCTCGGTGACTTGGAGGCCAGCCTGGTCTACAGAGCAAGTTCCAGGATATCTAGGGCTGTCACACAGAGAAACTGTCGAGAGAGAGAGAGAGAGAGAGAGAGAGAGAGAGAGAGAGAGAAGAAACAGAAATAAACACGTATGGCTCTTTTTGTCTTTAGGGTTGTTTTTCTTTTTTATTTACTTATTGTTTATTTTTGAGACTATAATTTAATTGCATATACATATATATGTTTCTAAACATAACCTGTTGAGTCTATATAATGTTACTTGTATGTATGTTTCCAGGGCTGACCATTTAGCACCAGACAGTGAATTGGTGTGTTCTTCTCTGGGGAGGACCTCCTCTCCTGCTCCTAGCTTTACTCTATTGCCTGTAGTTCATTGTGTAGAGTTGAGGCCTTATGGGCTTTTACCCTTACAGTTTGGCGTGTTTGTGGGTGTCCTTGTTCAGCTTACATGTGGACAGTCATGTTGGTGAGACTTTTTCTGATGTTACTGGGACACACAATCTCACAGCCAAAGTCCCTGATCCTCTGGCTCTTACATTCTTTCTGCTGCCTCCTCTTCCATTCCCTGAGCATTAGGTGTGAGGATGTTTTCTCTGGATGCATCCATTAAGACTGGGCTCTACAACCCTGCAGTTTGATTGGTTGTGGTTTTCTGTAACATTCTCCATCTGTTGCAAAAAGGAGTTTCCTTGATAAGGAGTGAAGATTACCCTTATCTGTGAGTGTAAGGACAGATGTTTATAGATTGTTATGGATTAGGCTGGTTTGATAAATTAATGGTTATAGATTCTCTTCCAGTAACCATGATTTCACTAGCGTTGGGTAGTTGACTAGATTTCTAGTACCAGGTGTGGTATCCCTTTTGTTAAGCGGGTATTAAGTCCAACTAGAGAGTTGTTAGTTACCACCAAGTTATGTGTGCCACTAATGCACCCATAGGGTGTCATGGCATGTTGGTCTTGTTACGGTTCATAGATGTCATAGCTGGGTAAGACTTGTCTGCTGTGGTGCTTTGAATAAGAATGGCCTCCATAGGCTTTGTCACCACTGTTTGAGAAGGATTAGGACATGTGGCCTTTTTGGAAGAAGTGTGTCACTGATGGTAGGCTTTAAGGTTTCAAAAACCCATGCCAGGCCCAGTCTCTCTCTGCCTGCAAATCAGGATGTAGCTCTCAACTACTTCTCCAGCACTATGCCTGCCTGTATCCTTACCGTGATGATAATGGACTAAACCTCCGAAACTGTAAGCAAGCCACCAATTTAACAATTTCTCTTATAAGAGTTCCTTGGTCATGGTGTCTCTTCACAGCAATAGAACAGTGGCTAGGACAGTTGCCTTTCTCCTTTGGAAGCTTGTATTATAAAAGCTAGTCCTTAGGGAGGGAACATTCAAGTCTATTTCAGCTCAGAGGTCGTTGGCACCTGTTTCTGAAGTCCATGGTGTCTTCAGCAGTAGGGACTTAACTTCCACTTCTAGGGGGTAACTACTGTAGAATATTGTTTTAAAGTGTGTTACTGTTGTTATGTTGCATTTGTTGAACTCTGAGAAGCTGTGTTACTGTGTCTGTCTAAAACACCTGATGGTCTAATAAAAAACTGAATGCCAGTGACAAGGCAGGAGAGAGGATAGGTGGGGCTGGCAGGCAGAGAGTCTATAGAAGGAGAAATCTGGGAGGAGAGATCTAGGAGCCAGAGGAGGGGCCAGCCACCCAGCTACACAGCGAGCCACCGAGTAAGAGAATGGGAAAAGCCCAGGGGCAAAAGGTAGATGGAATAAGTTAAGTTAAGAAAAGGTGGCTAGAAACTAAGCCAAGCTAAGGCCAGGCTATCATAATTAAGAATAAGCTTCCACGTGTGATTTATTTGGGAGCTTGGTGCCCTCCCCCCAAAAAAAGTGCCAAAAACAAACAAACAACAGGTAACCAAAGTTATATGGTAGATTTATTTTTACCTTTTTGAGAATTCTCCATCCTGAGTTCCATAGTGGCTACACCAGTTTGCAATTCTACCAACAGTGAAGGGGGGTTCCCTTTTCCCCACATCACTTCCAGCATTTGTGTTGGCTGTTCTGTTGATCTTTGCCATTCTGACTGGGGTTTTTGTTTTGGTTTGCTTTTCTCTAATTGCTAGAGATGATGAACATTTTTTGAGATATTACTTGGCTATTTTCTTTTTTTAAAGATCTCTCTATTCAGGTACCACCAGGCCCATTTTTTTTTTTTTTAAATAGGTCATTTGCTTTTTAGACTTTTTGGTTTGGGGTTTTTTTTGGGGGGGATGGGGGTGTTGTTGAGTTTCTATATATTCTGGATATTAAACCTCTGTCAAATATGTAACTAGCAAAGATTTTCTCCCATTCTGTGGGCTTCCTCTTCATCCTGCTCATTGTTTCTTTAGCTATGCAAAAGCTTTTTGGTTTCATTGAAATGAAGCAATAAAGTAAAGCAGGCCAGTGATTGCTAATCTAGATTTTTCTTTAAGAGATGAGTTTCACAAATATTCATCTTCTTATTATGATTCATATGAACGTATTCTTTGTATTGAATGCTATATTATGGCGTGTAATTTGGGGATGGGAAGTCTGAGGGAAAGGCCATAAAATGCATTACAGTCAATAATTAAATCAAGTCTTTTCTGGAAAGAAAAAAACCTTAAAGTAGAAAGCAATGGGAAGCATGTTTTTTGGAACTACAGCACGCAGAATTCACTTTAGAATTCTGTTGAGTTGGGTCCATTCTCACCTCTGCTCTTCTGCTTCAAAGCTGTGAGGCAGTTAACAAACTAATAATTTCCTTTTAAACTGTATCTTTTAAAATTAATATATAAACTGGGCATAGTGGTCCACACCTTTAATCCCAGCACTTTGAGAGGCAGAGACAGAGGGTGAGTTTGAGACCAACCTGATCTTCATAGTGAGTTCTAAGCCAACCTGTCTAAAATAAATAAATAATAGATAGACATAAAAGTATTAATAAAGCATGTTTCATAAAAAGACTCCAATGTCTTTCCTTAGATTTATACATACTGTAAGTAACTCAGTTTGCTCATTTTCTCATAGTCCTTAATTTTAGAAGGACAATCAGTATGAACTTTTATCATCAAACTTCTTACCATCTTAACCATAAGAACATCAGGCTGACACTCTGAACCTGAGCAAAATCCTGTCTCAGATGAACGGTCAACTCTAGCCAACTGCATGTTTTTGTAAGGGGAGTTCCAGGTCCATCCTCTAAAGTACATGTTTGGGTCACATAGTACAACAGAGACCTTTAGCTAGACACCCTGCTCAACCAGAGTCATTTTCAACCCAGGCCTCTACAGAAGTGCACTGACCTTTGGCTTAGATAAAGCCATGGAAGATTTGTTGTTCAAATCCTGTTTGGTTCTTGCATTTCAAACAGCACGGAACAAGGCTTCAAGTGTGTTGGATTTGTTTGAAGTTTTATCTGAATCCATTCTGTTTCCTGTTTTGTATTGTTAGGAATTCGAGAAGCAGAAGATGCCTACACAGTCATTGACAGACAGACAGACACACACAGTCATTGACAGACAGACAGACAGACACACACAGTCATTGACGGACAGACAGACAGCTATGTTTGAGCTATGTTTGGACTTGTTAACTGGGGTCTTCATCTTCTCCTTTGGATAAAAAAGTCAGTCTGGAGACATCTGGTTTTGAATCTGGACAGAACACCCACGTTGCAGGCGACTTCTGTCATTGCAACTCTGAGTTCCCACAGACAAGCAGTGCGGACATGCTAATCCAGTAGCAAGCAGCCTCTGAAATATCAGACCATTTTGAGGTCTGTGTGTGTGTTCTTTTTTGAGACAGGTCTCTTGAGGGCTACAATTCAGAGAATGTAAAATGTTCTGATTTATTTATTGTCCTCGGAGAGACTCTTTTCTTGACTTCATTATAAATATAGATTCCCAGGAAGCTGCAGAGACGGCTCAGTGTGTAAGAGCGCCTGCTGCTCTTCCACAGGACCTAAATTTGGTTTCCAGCACCCACTTCCGGCAGCTCACAACTGCCTATAATCTAGTGCTAAGTATCCAACACCCTCTTCTGGCCTCTTTGGATACCCCTAATACACACACATACCTCCTTACACACATAAATATAAATACAACTAAAACTTAAAAAAAAAAAAAAAAAAGACTCCCAGTGGAAAATGACCATATGGTCTTTGCCAGAGAGCTGTATTCACCCATCGCCTGTGATCTATGATACAGTGGGTTGTGAAGATGTGTGAAATGGCCCAGGCCTTAATCTTAAAAGCTGAAGCAGGTTGGGTGGCAGTGGCCCACTCCATTAATCCCAGCACTCAGGAGGCAGAGCCAGGTGGATCTTTGAGTTTGAGGCCAGCCTGGTCTACAGATCTAGATCTAAGACAGGCACCAAAGCTGCACAGAGAAACCCTGTCACAAAGAGAGAGAGAGGGAGAGGGAGAGGGAGAGGGAGAGGGAGAGAGAAGAGAAGAGAAGAGAAGAGAAGAGAAGAGAAGAGAAGAGAAGAGAAGAGAAAGAAGAAAAAGAAAAAGAAAAAAAAAAGACTGGCCCTGGGCTGGCCCTGGGGAACTTGGGTTTCAGGAGGGCCCCTCCTACCCTGATAGATAAGAGTAGCTCGCCATGTCTGCACTGTTCTTGCAATTACTGGTTCATGTTGAACACCTCCTCTATTTCTGAGTACCTGCAGTGTAGTGTAGCCTGTGCTAGGCAAAGGTTCCTGTGTGACCAGGCCCCAGAAAAACCCTAGGCATGGCACCTCTTGTGAGGTTCCCTGGCTGGCACCATTCACTGCAAATTGTGAAGTGTGCAGCCTGTCCTCTGGGGAAGCCTGCCTTCCTTTGGACTTTGGCCCATCAGTCATTTTTCCCCTCTGATCATTCTGCTTTGTAGCCTTTCAGTGCCATGTATCTGTGAACAGGAGCCAGTAGTGGTACATGCCTATAATCCCAGCACTTGGAAGACTAAGGAAGGAAGATTGAGAGTTCTGGGCCAGCGTGGACCAGGCAGTGAGGCTCTTGTCTCTAAAAATTAAAATAAAAAACAAAAACAAGCAAGCAAACAAACAAAAACCTGTCACTAGAAGTAATTGTGAGTGGTTGGGACTCTCGTGAGGCCTGAGGCCTGGTGATCACTATTGTTTAGCTATATTGAGGAGTGAAGCACCAGTACAGACCACAGCATGGGTGTGCCTTGAAGATGTTGTGCCAGGTGAATTCAAGGCCAGTCAAAAATAAAATAAAATAAAATAAGCTGTGTTACATGATTGTGTTTACATGGAAGGTCTAGAATGGGAAAATCACAGAACAGCATTAGTGGTTACCAAGAGCTCGTAGGGGAGGGGAAGGCGGGAAGGCATATTTAAGAGGTACAGAGAGAATCCTATTGGGCTGAAAGAAACTGTTCTGTAATTAGATAGTAGTGATAGACACTAAGTTACCATGAAAACAACTTGGTGGTGGTTCTGTTTTTTTAGATGTATTTTTATTTTTATTTTATGTGTATGATGTTTTGTCTCCCTGTATGTCTGTGCAACACATGCATACCTGGTACCCATTGAGTCCAGAAGAAGGCACTGGATCTCCTGGAACTGGAGTTACAGATGGCTGTCAACCACCGTGTGGGTGCTAGGCATTGAACCTGGATCCTCTAGAAGAGCAACAAGTGCTCTTAACCACTGAGCTACCTTTCCAGACCCTTGAAACTAATTTTAAATGGTACATTTGATATTATATGAATTTTACCTCGATTTTTAAAAAGCCACGATGGCCAGGTGCATGCCTGTAATCCTGTCACTCAAGAGACTAAGACAGGGGGATTGCTGTGTTGGAGGTCGGCCAGGGCTACATGGTCAAACTGATCTTGAAAACACCAAACCCTTTTTGAAGTGTTTTGATGGTGTTAATCATTTGTCAGCCATTTTGATGGTTGTGCTAAGTCTGAAATCATCCTTAGTTTTAGTAAAGTTCGTTCCTGGGTAAACCTGCTTTCTGAAGAGTATGCTGTCTTTTCTGTTTGATACATGTTTTCATGTGGCTATTCTGTATAGCCATTCTTGTCACACTTCTGTCTGCATCTTCCAGAGCGTATTCCGGTATATCTGGATGGACTCACTCCATCTGTGCAGCCTGAGGAAGTGACATTGCTTTTAGTTTTTTCTTTGCTAGTAGAAGTGGGCCTCTTTCCTGGATGTGTGGTCCTTTATATATTGCTTCAGTGAGATGCTGGTATAGTTGCTTGGCAGGTTAGAAAAAATTCATCTGGTCATCTTTTTTCTTCAAAATTTGTAAGAGATCTTTGTGATTTACTTTCTGTTTTATGTCTATCAACATTCCATGCATCTATAGTAAGATCTGAAGAAGCCCCCGGGGAGCAAGCATCTGGACTGCCCTCAGAGCCACTTGCCGCTCCCGGACTGTAGCACTGTTGTGCCCACCCGCTGGCTCTGTGAGAGTCACCTTTACCTTGCCACATAGCATCTGCAAAGCTGGGTTTTTCTTTTAGTTGTATTTTGATCTCTTCCTAGGAGAGATTAGAACTGATCTCTCTTTCTTCACTCTCCTAGTATCTTATCCTCTCACAGTTGTATGGAGGTCACATGGAGATGATAGAAATGAACAGGGAGGGTCTGGTGGTCCAGGCCTGGAGTCTGAGCACTTGGGAGGTGGAGGCAGAAGTATCAGATCAAGACCAACCTCAACTTCACAGTTCGTTCAAGGCCTGCGTGGGCTACCCCAGACCTTATGTCAGCATAGCAGAGCAAGATGATAGGAATTTAATTTGTGGACTGACGGGTGCAGCTCATTGGTCAAAGGCTTGCCTACTGTGCACAAAATCCTGGGTTTGATCTCCAGGACTGCATAAACCAGGCAAGATGGCACAGCCTGTAATGTCAGCACTCTGGAAGCAGAAGCAGGAGGATCAGGAAAGTCAAGGTCATCCTCAGCTGCATAAGCCGGGGATACGTGAGACCTTGTGTCAAGGAATAAAGAGGTGCTTTGCAGATGAGCTGCATTCCACCTACACAGCATGTCACTTGTGTTCAGAATTGTGTACCCCAGGACCCCTGGCTCACAGGCTTTCAGGGAGCCCCGTGTCTCCGCTTCCCGTTTTACCATGGAAGTACTGGACACTACAATTGCACACTGCGGTGCCTAGCATTAAATAGGTTCTGGAAATTCAAACTCAAGTCTTCTTCACATTTGTGTGACAGTGTGCACTGAGCCATCTCCAGGCCGAGAAATTCTTTGCTGTTTTTATTTTGTTCTGTTTTTCTCTCTTCTGGTAGCAGTTGGGAAACTTCATTTGAAGGTTCCAGGCAGTTTTGGTGTGCCTCTAAAACTGAAGACTTAATTCTGCTTGGTACTAAATATCCTTTTCTTCTGGGAAATACCACAGATCCAGATCCCTGACATACCCTACCTGTCTCCACGTGCGTCAGAAGCGCCTTCCCCTCTGTCCCACCCTCCCACGGTCCCTGAGCATCTCCGAGCAGTGGTGTCTGACCTTGTCATGGTGTGACCTAATAGCTATGTGGTGAGGTGTGTGAGCTGGGAGGAAATGTCTAAACAGTCTTGCCTGAGAAGCTGAGGACCCTGAGGAGGGATTTTGAAGTGTAAAGCTGATGTTCAATTTTTGTCAAATTTGTGTGGAATAAACAGGTCTTCTGTAATCGAGCAGTTATTGTTCATTTTGTTCTGTGTGTAGATCTGTGGAGCCAGTGCACTAATGAGAATGTGCGTTCTCTCTCTCTCTCTCTCTCTCTCTCTCTCTCTCTCTCTCTTCATTTACTTACTTACATATTTATTTATTTTTCTGGTTTTTGGTCTCTTTATTATTTCAGCTGGCTTTGTTGTAGTCAGAAATCAGAATTTCAAGCAAAACCTAGGCTCTTGCCAAGGATACTTTCCAGGGAAGATAAATTAGAGTCTATGCACCGGCCAGATCAACAGGCATCTCTCCTCAGATCCATTAGGCCATTCCCTGTCACTGTAATAAAATACCTAAGACTGAGCACTTTATAAAGAAAAGCAAGGAGTTAGGTATTGTGGGGGTATGGAGACAGGAGAGTTTCTGGAGCTCACCAGCCAGTTTTCCTACCTACCTAAATCAGTGAATGCTAAGTGCAGTGAGAGACACTGTCTTAAAAATAAGGTGGATAGGCAGGCAGGATGGTTCAGTGGGTAGAGACAATTGTGCACAGGCTTGACTGCCTGAGTTGATTGTAGGGTCCCCAGAGTTTTCCGCTGACCCCCACATCCACGCCATGGTGCACACATGGCGTGCACACACACACAAATAGATGATAGGTAGGTAGGTAGATAGATAAAATTTTAAAAATAATAAGGATGAAACATGACTGAGGAAGACATCCAAGGTCAGTCTTTGGCTTCCATACACACATGTGTGTACATGCATGCACAAAGATAGCACACATAGAAGCAGTTTGTTTATTTAGTTCTGGAGGGACAGAGCATTAGCCTAGCTCAGTCTGCTGAAGGCCTCATGTTGGGAGTATCACTATATGTTTCAGAAAGAAGAAAAGATTTTTTAATGTTTACCTCATAGAAAAGATAGCCATTTGGGAAGATAGGTCTGCTTTTTATGATCTGAGCACACAGAATACATCAGCATTCTATGCTAGGCATCACTTAAGTAGGTGCAGGAGTTAAAATTAAAGTTTAAATGCTGGGTGTGGTGGTGGTTAATCACAGCACTTGAGAAGAAGAAGCAGGCAGATCTCTTGTCTAGTGAGTTCCAGGACTATCAAAACTACTTAGTGAGACCTAGTCTTCAAAGATAGACAGACAGACAGACAGATAGATAGATAATCACCAATGTTGCTGAGCATGGTGGCCCTCCCCTGTAATCCTACCACTTGGAAGCAAGAGGCAGATCAAGAGTTCAAGGTCATTCTCAACTACATAGGTAGTTCTAGGATAGCCTGGGCTACATGAGAGCTTATCTCAAAAAAGTAAAGCAAAGAACAAAACTTTAATTTCTGGTGAATTTTTCTTCGTGTATACAAAAGTTTGGACATAATGCCAGTCTCAAGAAGAGAAAAAAGTATTTAAAAAAATGTTAGGTAGAGAAATGGCTCAGAGGCATTTGCTGTTCTTCCAGAAGACCCAGGTTCAAGTCCCAACACCTGCGTGACAACTGACAACCATCTGTAACTCTAGTCTCAGTGGACCTGACACCCTCTTCTGGCTTCCATGGGCACTGTCCACATTTGGTACACAGACATTCATGCTAGTAAAATGCCCATACACACACAAATTTTTAAAGTCAAAGAAAACATTGTCAAAAATGCAGTCTCCTATTAGGAATTAAAGTTGATTTGAAGTGCCTTCACTTTTGTCCTTTCCAAGGGCCATCTGACTTAGTGCCACTGCGGGTCATGCATGTGGGCCACTGGTATGTAGCCTGACATCATCAAAGACCAGAGGCCACTGTCAGGGATTTTAAAAAGGTCTTGATGCTTGTCACAGCTCCTTCTGAGTGCATGTATCTGCTTAGATAATAACCGCCCCAAATGAACCTGCATTGAACATTTTTTCCATTTTATTTTACCTTTTTCACTTTATTATTTTTGTTAGTTTGTTTTTAAAGACAGGATTTCTCTGAGTAGCCTTGGCTGTCCTGGAACTCCCTCTGTAGACCAAGCTGGCCTTGAACTCAGAGATCCACCTGCCTCTGCCTCCTAGTACTCGGATTAAAGGCGTGCCACTGCCTGGCTGCAATCAAATTTCATAAAACTCTTCAGCTGTTACTATTTTCTTAGTAAGCACACCCAGAAATACAGAAGAGCTGTGTATTAGTGTCATTTCTGTTGTGATAAAATACCTTGATGAAAGCAATTTAGGAAAGATAGGGTTTGTTTTAGCTCCTAAGTCCAAGTTATAGGCCATCATTACAGGTGATGTCGAAGTGGCCGGGACTCAACGCTGTTCACATCACACCCTCAGTCAAGAGCAGCTGTTCACATCACACCCTCAGTCAAGAGCAAAGAACAAAGAATGAATGCACACACACACGGTTGTACTTAGTTGGCTTTCCTCTAAACTCCATCCAGGCCCACGTTCAGGGTGGGTCTTTCTAGTTTAATTAACCCAATTAAAGAAAGTCTCCCACAGGCCTTCCTACAGGCCAACACACAACCCAGACAGTTCCTCATTGAGACTGTCTTCTCAGGTGCTTCCACATTGTCAAGTTGAAGGTTACAACTGACCATCACAAACAGTTTGCTTTCAAATATTTTTTCATTTACTAAATCCTCAAAGGTCAGTGTGATGGCTCAGCAGTAAAGGTTCTTGTGGTCAGGCTTGTCCTGAGTTCAGGCCCTGGGATCCACATGGTAGAAGGAGAACTGACCCCTGAAAGTTGTCTTCTGATCTCCACATTGTTCACGCACACACAGTGTAGATGGAAAAGAAAGTTATCCAAGTTGAAGTTCTAGTTTATAATCTGAACAAATTGTATTGTTTTCTACAAAATTGTCTTTCCACATAAGGCAGCATTGTAGGTCTAATTCATTTGGATCCAAGCTCTTTAAGGGTTTTTAAGGCCATAATAGCAGGTCATTGCTCCACTGGAGTTTTAATTCTGGAAGCCTGTGGTACCATCACTGTGAACTCACCCTCGAGAAAGATGATGTCTGAACCATGACAGGTAGGGGATGTGTGAAGAAGAAGGTGAACAGTTGACACATGTGGGCTGGGCCTTAGGACATTACGCTAAGTGAAATCAGCCAGTCTGGGAAGGATACATACTGTATAGCAGAGAGAAATGGTCTCCATGTTGTTGAAGGTTGAGTGAAAGGTGGAAGAACCTTTGAGGGCAGTTTAGCAGGATCCATCAAAATTTGCTCCACATGTGTAGCAACATGTGCATGTCAGGATAGTTACTACAACAGTGCTTCTAGGAAAGCCTGGCAGCAACAGAGTAGCTCTGAACATTCTTAGCGGGCCTTCTTGTTATTAGAAGGGAATGGAGTGCACACTGGTGATGGAACAGAGGATGTCAGCTGTTGGTCATGTGATAGATGCTGCTCCGAGTGCTTTATGTTGCAGGTCCACTTAATCTTGATTACAGTCCTCTGTGTTCCATACTGTGTTGCTTTTCTTGGTACTGTGCTAGAATGCCTCATAAGAAGCCGCTTAAGGGAGAAAGGGTACTGTGATGTCCATGGCCACAGGCAGCCCGTGGTGGTAGGAACATGCCACTAGGGCCCCTTACCTCCTTACATTTCTGGAACAACAACAACAACAAAAAAAAAAAAAAAAAAAAAAAAAAAAAAAAAAAAAAAAAAAAAAAAAACACAGAGGAAGGGGCATGCCAGTGCCTAGCTGATTTTCTCTTTTCTCTTTTTGTTCAGCCCAAGACTCCAGTCCGTGGCCCAGTGCTGCCCATGTTCAGAGTAGGACTTTTCCCCCAAATTCTCTGGAAATATCCTCAGAGACACATCTAAAGGTGTGTTTCAACAGTGCCCTGGGCATTTCTTAAGCCAACAAGTTGACAATCAAAATTAAGCACCACACATATGCATTTCAAAGATGTGGGAATTAAGGCTTAAAGGGTTAAACAATGAGTCAGAGTCACTAATAAGTAACAGAACTTTGGGACCACTCTCCTGGGCTCGTCACTGTACTATTTTATCTATGTGTAGTGAAAGGACCTACCTCTAGATAAGCATGCAAAGCATGCTAGTATTTGCACAAAAGCTAGGGGTGTGTATGTGTGTGTGTGTGTGTGTGTGTGTGTGTGTGTGTGTACCATGCTCACCAAGCAGTGCTGTTCATGGAACATAGGATGATGGTCTTTATCCTCAGCGTCTGATCTAGTAGCCATAGGGGAGATGAGTCTACTAAGCACTTCAAAGGTGGCTAATAGGACTGAGGAATTAAAATTTTTTTTCATGGAAGCAAAAGAAAAGACTGGATTTGAATGGTGTGGCTTTCAAACCCTACCTTTACATAGCTTCTGCAGAAATATTAGTTGGAGGAATAGATTCTAACCATTTCAAAACCACTGATACAACCCAGCCACTTGGTAAGAGACAGGACAGTAACGGCCAGAAATGGTGAGTCATCTTCCTGGAGTCATAGTCACACCACTGCTTTTATGACAAAGGAAAGAGGTCACAATCTGAGTCGCTTTTTCCCTCATTTAGGTAATAAAGGAAAGAAAGAGCAAGCCTAGACTTTTGTCTCCTGGTTCCCAGAACTGTGTAGGGAACCCTGGCAGTGACTCCTCATTCTTTGAGGGCAGCCACATCTTGTCCCTCTACTTTCCAGACTCCAGTATGTCTTGTTCTGCCTACTGTTTCTCATCTGGTGTGCCGTACAGGACAGGGACCGCATTTCATTATGTTTGTATGTCCCTCAGCACTTTATACACAAGGAGGCTGGTTATAGCGACAGATACAGTATCCATGGGCAGATTCCACCCTGTGAGGTTTGGATATGAAGTGTCCCCAATGGCTCAATTGTAAACGGGTGTGGCCCAGTTGGTGGCGCTGTTAAGTAATGACTGAATTATGGATGTCTGGCCAAGCTCATAGCCGAGTGGGTATTAGGAGGTAGGGCCTAATAGGAAGAGTCAGTCATGGAGATGGGACTTTGAAGAGTATCTTGTTCTTACCTTTGACTCTCCTTCTCATCCTGACTTCCAAGAAGTGAGTAGCTTTCCCTCTGCTGTACCCTTGCCATAGGCATAAACAGTTGGCCAAGGTCATGAGTCCAAATGAACCTTTCTTCCTTTAAACTTTTCCTCCAGTATTATGTCACCCTTAAAGCTGACCGATGAATACTCCCCACCTAGGGAGTTGAGTCATTAGTGAAGATGGTTCTTAAGATTCCTTTTCCATTCCTTGGGTGAATTAGTGGATGTAGATAAGCCTCGGATAGGAGGTGCTTCGGAGTTCTGGGATGCTAACCCATAACTGAACCTGGAAGGTGGAGACCAGTACAGCTGACGGATAACAGTGTGGTTTTAGAAAGAGGAACTAAAGAAGAGTAAAGTTAGTGAAAATTAGGTAACTGACTTCATAGAAGGGTGGCTGTGTTAGTTACTGTCTCTCCCTTGACAAAACACCTAACCAAAGGAAAGGAAGGCAGGCAGGGTTTGCGCTTGCCTCACACTGCAAAGGTGCAGTCCGTCATGGCGGGTCAGGGCAGCAGGAACCTGAGGTAGCTGCTCACACTGAATCCAAAGTTGGGAAACAGAGGCGTGAATGCCGCTGTTAGCTCTTTCTCACCGGGACCCCAGGCCAGGAAACAGTGCCACTCAGATGTAGGGTTGTCCCCACCTCAGTAAGCCTGCTCTAGAAAACTGCTCACCCATTTGCCTCGAGATTTGTTTCCGTTAGGATTCTAAATCTCATCAAGTTCACAATCAGGATTAATCATTACAGTAACAGAGGAAAGAAATTTGGGGGAAGAAAATTCCAGGCTTCTCTGGAGGCATAGGTCATGGTCTAGCCTGGGGATTCCTTGTAGAGAGTAGTTAGGATGTCATAGGTCAAACCTGTCATCTTCCTTCACCAACAGCTAGCAGCCAGCCAGCCATGTGGGTCTGGAGTGACTGGACAGCAGGGCCTAGAGCTTACGGTGACACTCAGCTTGTGTGAAGATGAGGAGGCCAGAGAACCTCAGGAAGGAAATGTGGGTGGAGTCTGCTGTTTTTAAAGTAAAAGGAGGAACCTGAGGGAGAAGTAAGAAGGCTGGAGTCCTATCTTAATCCCTCTGTGTTGCTTCATCAGAATACCACCCACGGCATTATTTTTAAGCCATAGTTTTTTTTTAATCACAGTTCTAGAAGTGGTAGTGTACAAGCACACCATAGTAGCATCCAGTGCGGTCTTATTGAGGCATCCCACAGAAAAAGGCAGAAAAGCAAAACTTCCTGTGTCACATAGCTCAGCTGGGGTTGGGATGGAAACTGATCTTTTCTTTGGACTTTTTTTTTTTTGTCCTTAGTTCTCCAGTGAATTAGGTGGTGCCAGTCATAATCAGGGAAGATCTTCCCCACTCACAGGCCAGTCTCCTCTGAAACACCAGGAACACTCAGCAGTAATGCCCACTGGTTCATCAGGCAAACTTCCAGAAGCTGCCATCTAAAATTAACCATCTTATACCAACCGTTCAGCTACGGCTTCCCTCTCAGTGATAAGCTGTGCAGTATCTCTCTAAACATCTCTGGTGACAGAGCCATCCCCAATGGAGGGTCCCTTCTCCACAATTCCTGTGTTTAGCCCTCTGGTTCTTGCCCTGTAAAGCACGTTCCTAGCCTGACTAGCTGTGCTCAGTGGTCAGCTCTCCCAGGCCTCAACCCCTCTGCTCCTCCAATGGGGACAAAGACTGAGAGGAGATGTGTTAACAGTGAACTTGTCCACATTAACCTCTAACCCTAATGCAATTCTGATGAAAACCCCAAGATAATTTTCTTCTCCTCAAATTTAACAAAATAGTTTTAAAGATTTATTAGGGGGGAGGGGCAGCTAAAATAGGCTGGCAAGATGACTTAGTGGTTAAAGGCACTCACCAGTAAGCCTGGTGCCCTGAGTTCATTCCCTGGAGTCCACACAATAGAAGGAGAGAACTAATCCCCACAAGTTTACACGTGCTGCAGCACACAGATGTACGCATTTATACACACAATGTCTGGAACCTCTATGGCCCGAGGCTAGGACAGTTAGACTGTGCTGGGCTCCTAAGAGTTCCTCACACCTTAGAGACCCAGACAGAGCTTTCCATGAGTGCTGGGTAGAAACAGCAAGGTTTCTTATGATCTGCCTGGAAAGTCCCAGGAGTCACTTCCTACATATGCAAACCCATTACTTAAGGCCATTCTAGATCCAAGGAGAGTGACGTTGTGCTTCTAAACTGTCGGTTTCAGATTCTGTAACCATGCATCGTCATCCCTCGGGAGACTGAACATCACTTTCTGTGTTTTCAACAGATTGACTCTTTGGTGTATCACTGATTCATTCTGCCAATTTTGACTTGACCTAGCACTTACAAGGATATATTCTAGCTATTAGTCACTTGCTGCATACACTGTTCTTTTTTTGTTATACAGAAAATTATATAGTCAGACTTCTCAGTCCTTTTACTTGTTTCAATTTTGTGCTTTCAGTGGCTTACTTCCCTAAGATTATGAAGCTAATGGTTTTCTCCAAATACATTGAAATTTGGGTTTTTAAAAATTTACCCACTGACAGCCTGCTGCTAAGCAAGAGAAGGGACACTCCGGTCTGCCTGGCTAGTTTCCACACTGTAGCTGGGAGAGTTGGCATGGGAGCCTAACAAAACAAAGTGGTGGAAGAAACTGTAGCTAGCAGGGGCAGCGGGGCAGCTCATTGTATGGAGGGACCAGTCAAAAGGAGGGAGCCATGCAGAGAGGTGACATACGGGTGTCCACAAGTCCATGGCAAAGGGCTGTGTCATAGATGTGCAGGGCAGGTTCACTCTTCTCTAGATAACCCAAGACTGAAGCAGAGAAGCTAGAGTTGAGCAGACATACATTTCTCCAAGGCAAGGGCTGGCCTGCTGACACACGTGCAGGCCATATTTGTTTCTGTTTCACAGGAGCCTAAGCTATTTGTGCTCACACGGTCTTCTTGCTGCATCTTCAAAGTAGGTTTGGTCTCCCTGTGCTGTTATTATATATGCTCCGTCTCAGGGAGGACTGAACAACTTTTATCATCTATATCTATAAAGTGTTAGTTTTACAAACCCCAAAATAAAATCACTCAGTCTGATAGCAGGGTTGTGACAGTGAAGTTCTGTCTCCCTGAAACATGCCAGGAGTGAGGATGTTTAGCTTGCAGGCCTGAGACAGCCAGCTCCTGAGGAATGAGTGTACAGTGTGTTCTAATGTGCCTCCTGCCTTCCCCACAGAAGCTTTGCTCTTTTCTTTTGTCCATTTTTCAGCTTCAGCCCTTAATGGCACTCACAGTGCATACACAGGGGTCAAGGGGAGGAGCTTTGAGCTCCTCAGAGAAGATGTGGTAGAGAAAAGGTCACTGCCAGACCCAGCTGTCTCCTCAGTGGAATTGAGCTCAGGGCACATTTCAATCATGTTCTGCAGCTTCTTTCCCTGTGGCTAATGTTTCCACCAGATGTTGGTGTTTCTAGGCAACACAAAGCAAGTAAGATGAATCTTGTTGGAGCACACCATCTGGGTGGTAGGATTTGCTTTGCTTTCCCACTGCATTCACCCTTCTGGAATTGGGACCACACTCAGCTGCTCCAAAGGCAGCCAGCCTTGGATATTAGTTAGGGTCTTAGCCTCTTGTCTATAGTCAAGGTGTTCATTTTTCTCACGTTTTTGTTTTACTGAGAATAATTCTGTATCTTACAATTTTTAAAAAAGAATCTCTAGAAAAGTAGCCTGCTTTGGAGGTGCTTGGAATGTTAACTCTTACATCTGAATTTTTCTTTCTAAATAAGCACTTGGAAGCCAGGTGGTGGTGGTGCATACCTTTAGTCCCAGCCCTCAGGAAGCAGAGGAAGGCAAATATCTCTATGAGTCCAAGGCCAGCCTGGTCTGCAGAGTGAGAGTTTCAGGACAACCAAGGCTACACATAGAAACTCTGTCTCAAACAAAACAAAACAAAAAAGGCCTTGGGAGGTAGAGGCAGGTGGATCTTTGGGAGTTCTGGGCTAGCCTGGTAGACATAGGAAGTTCCTTGGTAGCCACAATTATATAGCTTGTAGCACTGAAAATAAAAACTGGGCTAACCTCAGGAAGCCCAGTGTGGTAATCTGAGTGAGAATGGCTCCCATTGGGTCATGCTTGAATGCCCAGTCCCCAGTTGGTGGAACTGTTTGGGAAGGATTAGGAGGTGGGGCCTTGGAGGAGGTGTGTCACCGGGGCCAGTCTTTCAAAAGAATGCTTCCCAATACAAAGTGGTTGTGGATCAAGGTGTGAGCTCTCAGCTGTTCCTTGTCTCCCATCATGGACCCAAACCCTCTGAAACCATAAGCGCAACTAAACGCTTTCTTTTATAAGTTGCCTTGGCTGTGTTGTTTATCACAGCAATAGAAAAGTAACCAGGACACTCAGCTATTTTGCTCCCTTTCCTTCCTGCTCAGTGAGGACCACCCATTCCTATCCTCCACCCCCTAGGCCTCACAGATCTACAGCTCACAGCAGTCTGTAGATGGACCCACAGGGGACAGTCATGCAAGCCTCATGGCTCTTCCAGCAGGACACAAAGGGAAAATGTCTGACAAAGCATTCATCAGCTCACCTGTGTTGACTTACCCCATCCACATAAAACGATGGGCATGAACAAACTGCCACACCATACCAAGGGCTGCCTCATTCACAGAAGCCTGCCTCAGTGATTGGTAGTGAGGCCACTTTCGCAGTAATCACAGAAAGCAACCTTCACAGGCTGATGGTCGACTCATTATTTAGTTATATATATAAATATACTCCTTTTCAGCTGTTTAGCTAGTATGGTAAATTGGGGATTGTTCACACTCTTAGTACTCAAATGGAATTAGAGACCATGTCAGGGCTCAGGGTATAGCTCAGTGGTAGAGCACTTGCCTACCATGCACAAGGTCCTGGGTTCAGTATCCAGAACTGAAGAAAGAAAAACACACAGAGCCAACACTAACAAAAACCCACTTTCTCAGTTCTCTTAAACTCCTAAAAGCTAGGACCATTCCAAATAGCATTCAGGAAAGGATTGAGGCTCTCTTGGTAATAAAAAGAGTGAGAGGTTTTTATGTGACAGTTTGATGATCCTGGAGTGTGTATAAATAATAATATACACCATAGCTGCTTTGCCTCCATCTCTACCAGTGTCAGAACAATAGAAAGTCTCAAACATGGGGAACAGTTTACATGTAAGGGAGACATTTCCTGGCCCAGATGTTGGATTTGACTTCTGACTAGATTTGGAGTTTCTAAAACAAGCCCTTATTTTAAAAGGTAGGGACACTTCTCCTTGCATGATTTCCATGATTTCTATGTTTGTATTAAAATGTCTAGGGTTTGCTTTTTCTTTTTTTTTTTTTTTGGTGGGGGTTCGGGGGCAACACTAGGGCCAGTTCATCAGTCCAGGAAACAAAATATGCCTCATCTCCCCGGGAGGGTCTGCTGGCCACGGTCTGTTCTGAAACGTCTGCAGCCCTGCTCTCCCGAGGAAAAGAAAATGCTTGTGAGAGATTTTAGTCCTGATGTATTACTCATTCATGGTCATGGATCAAGAGCGGTTCTTAATTGGGATCTCATTAACCTAGTCTTTGGATGACTTTAGGCTGTATTTGTCCTCTCAGAGTGCTTCTGAAGACTATGCCAATGAAGGAAAATGAAGTTTCATATTGTTATTTTTCAAAAGACACAATTACCGCCAATGTAATTATAGAACTAACCCGTTTTTGTTCAGAACAGCCTCCATTCTACAAAACAGAGCATGAGCCACAGGGGCAGACCAGTGGTTGTGTAAGGCAGGAACAAGGCAAGGGAACCAGTGTGAACAACACGGCTCAGGGATTGATGGCCAGCACTTCAGGCCTTTTTTCTGGGATGCCCTGGAGTGATTATCTCTTTGACTTAACTAGTGCTTGCAGGGACCCACTGTAAGTGCTTTTCAACAAACTCAAGAGACCAGTAGAAACAGAGTTTTTACTACACAATTCTGCAGAAAGGATGCCGTCAAAGAGAAAGGGCAAAAATGGCCGCTGTGCAGATTTGGTACAGCACTAGTTTCTAAAGGCTCCAGATTTGGAGAAATCCCTGTCCTCTTCTCTCATAGTCCAGAACTTGTCCCTCCCCAAATTCCCCATCTCATTGGTTTAGAACACACAACCTTGTCTAATGAATATTTGGGGCTTGAGGCGTCCCCTTCTCTGATCACGGGCTCAGTCATGTAGCTGAGTACCTGTAGCCTTCCATCTCTGAGTTCTGAGACAAGCCAGTGCCAGCCACCAGTCAGGGGAGGGAGGGGCCTGGGCCTCCCGCTTCTCTGCGACTCTGATGAACCCTTAAACACACCTCATATTGAAAATGGACCACCTCACTGAATTACAAATAGCATAAAATACATGTGAATCAATGTAGCATTTCGGGAAGAGAAAGATGTATCAAGTTTATTAAAGTGTAGGTATAAATTTGGGGAGGAAGGAAGGACAGGCAGACAGAGAATCTGGCCACTTTGGACTCACATGTTCCTCAGCCAGGTGAACTTCACCACAGTGGACCAATGCGCCCCACCCCACCAGCCTGCTTCTGGTCAGCCATGGTTCTTAGTTCTTTAACTCACAGGGTGAAAGAATGAATGCTCAGTGTAGCCCCTCTCCCATCTCCACGTTCTGCTCTCTTTTCTCCTGCATGCGAGTAGAGCAAACAGCTGGGTCTGCTTCCAGTGTTGTCACAGGCGGACCCCGTAGAGGCCATCCTGCCCTCGCCCTGGCCCACTGCCAGTTTGCAGGGTGGTGTCCATAGCAAATAGCATGTGAATTTCAGAGTCCCATGGACCTGGAATTCCGATCTGGCTCTGACACTAGCAATATTTCTTGCGTCTCAGCTTTTGTGTGTATAAAATGTGTGTGACACTACTTACTATATATGGCAGTTCTGAGGAGAATGTGCTCAGTGGCAGGCACATCAGAGGCTCAACTTGTGTTATTACCCTGGCCATTCCACCGTTTTTGGAGCCTGAGATTCAAGCAGCTCTTACCTTGATCACTGAGCATTTGCCCTCATGTATGGATATGCTGTGTTGGAAATGACGTGGCGGGTGGCAGTGTTGCCCGTGGAAAGACAGTGTGCTGTCCTGCTTGCCCCCATTTACTCAGATGCTGGGGTCATAAATAATAAGCAGGAAGTCACCTGAAATGAAAGCTTTCCTTTGCTTTCATGTCATTCCCTTGGCTTTCCTTCCTCCAAGTCGTGGGCACATGAGATGGGTATGGAGCTGTGGTCTCAGGTACCTGTGTGTATAAAATGTTCTTGTGCATTGGAAAAGAAAGAGATACAGCAAGTTTTAAAAAGCTTTAAGTAGGGACTAGAGAGTTGGCTCAGCGGTAAGAGTTCTTGTTGCTCTTACAGAGGATCTGGGTTTAATTCCCTGCACCCAAATTACAGCTTGCAACCATTTGTAACTCCAGCCCCAGGGGATCTAAAGCCTGCTTCTGGTCTTCTGAGGCACCAGGCATGCATTCAGTGCACATACATACATGCAGGTAATACACACATAGTAAAATAATGAAATAAAAACTTCAATTTTTAAAAAAATAATTAAAAAATAGAAGCTTTGAGTATAAGACTAAAGGCTCACCTGGCTCAGACTAACACTGTACATTGTGTCAGCAAGATGGCCTAGTGAGTAAGGGCACTTGCTGCCACATCTGATGACTGAGTTTGATCCCCAGATGGTAAAGTATAGGAGGCCTTTTCTGTCCCACTAGCAAGTTCCAAATAACCATTCAGAGACTTATTATTAAATATAAATGCTCAGCCGATATCTCAGGCTTGTTCCTAGCTAGCTCTTACATTTTAAATTAACCCATGTTTCTTAGCTACCCTTCTGCCACGTGGTGGGGGACCTTCTTTCAACATGGCACGTTCCTCTTGCATCTGCTCGTGACTCTGACTCTGCCCTTCTTCTTCCCAGTGTCCTCTTAGTCTGGTTCTCTGTAAGCCAGTCAGCTTCTTTATTAACCAATCCCAGTGACATATTCACACAGCATCAAGGAATATTCCACAGTAAAGGAGGTCTGATTCCTACAGCTTGTGCTCTGGCCTCCAAATGTGCGCCATGTCATGTGATGTGCCACATGTGCTTACACACACACACACACACACACACACACACACACACACACACACACAGATGAATAACTAAATGAATAAATGTCTAAAAAAAAGTGACTGCCTGGCAAAGAAAAGAAGGAAAGGGATTTGATTGTGGTGAGTACAGTGGTTCTCTGCCTTCCTCGGGCTGGCCTGTGTATCTCCTGAAGCTCCCCTCCTGGACTCTGTTGTCCACATGCTGGGTTTAAATACTCAGCCTTTGGGTGAGTAGATGGGTATACTGTCATGGCCCATGTCTTTCCTCTGCTCTTGTAGCACATACACTTCTTTAGAAAATGTAAAACCCAAGTATTTTCCAGACTTAGTGGGTAGCCTGAACTCAAAGAGATGTGGAAGTCAGAAGTCCCAATGCTCATCTTTCCAGTGGCCCTGACTATTACACAGTTGACCTGAAAACTGAGATGGGCCCTGCAACAAGCACACTCTAGACTTTTATGCAGCAGGGATGCCCAGAAGCTGTTCCGAGGCAGGAGTGCATGAGTTATAAAAAACAGCATGGAAAGGTATTGCCATGGCAGCCTGTTCCTTTCAGCCAGATGTCAAATTACATTGAGTGTAATTTCGGGGGAGACTGGAGAACACCCCTGACAGCCCGTGCTGTGAGGGAAACACCTGGGACCACTAGGCTCATGTTGGACTCTGGCTGGTGGAAAGAGGCAATTTGACAGAAATTTGGGGACTTGAGTTTCTGGTGTCTCTGATAAACCACAGACTTACCACCTCACCTCTTCCAGCCTTGGTTTCTTCACCTGTCAAACAAAGCCTTTTACTACTAGCCTTATCCATTAAGTGCTTCACTGACTAGACCAGACACTAGAAACCTGGGTTTTGCTCAACTGCAACCACAGCCATGTATTCCCAATGCCTTAAACACCACAGGAATAGTACTTTGTGTCTTACTTCATGTGCCTGCCCACACTGTAGTCTCCAAGACTTCTTTGCCCTCACTCTGAGAAGAATTCCATGGAGTCTTCTCCCCTATTCCAGCTTAACTTCATGTTCTCCCTTCCTCTCCTTTTAAGACTCACAGTGCTTCTGATGGAAGCACTCCAATCCAGCTCCAGGGCCGTCAGAGCTGACTAATGCTACCACTGCCTTTGGCCATTGTGCGGAGTGGAGGAGGGGTTGCCAGAGTCTGCTCTCTTAAAACAAGCCACGATCACCCCTTTTGGCCTTTTCCTGGTTTGGGGGCTCAGTTTCTCCAGAGTTAGGGTATTCTGAAGGGGAGCCAGTGGGCCTCCCTGTAACCCCCAGTGTCTGTGGGGAGATCCTAAAAAGGGTCTCCATGCGTGCCCAGTTCTTGACTTTGTAACTGGGAAAACTAAGCTTGCCTTGAGTTCTTAAGCTCAGTAATAAAAGAATTTACAGACTCAGAAGGGAGCTTGAGGACAGTTTTATTAGACTTTAGGGGGGAAACATCAGTACAGGCAAGCTGAAAATCCTGGTCCTCACTAGGACGAGATAGAAACGGATATGCCTTTCAGCCACGGAGGTCAGAGACACATTGAGAAAGCCCAGAGTGTTGGGCAAAACAGACTTCGGAGTGCTGAGCAGAGGGTCTGAGTTCAGAGAGCGCCCTGGCCCTTGTGTTCAAGGGCAGAGGACTGTCACATGGTCAGAAATAGAAAGAGAGACAGCTTCCAGAGAAAGGAAGAGCACACCCAAGAATGCACACAGGCTACGAGCTAAGGGGAGAGCCAGGTGAGCACTGTGGTGCTATAGAGTTTCTCCCGGGCCTAGAGAACCCCACCTTTCCTATGGGTTTTCTGCTTGTATTTGAGGTACTTCCCCTCTCCCAGGCTGTGCTTTGTTAGACAAGCCCAGGTCAGTGAAGGCTTGCAACCTTCTGCAAACTTTCTTCTTTCGTGTGTTAACCACGATGTTACAATTCAGTCTCTATTTGCCTGCCACAGTCCCAATGCACTCCCACTCCAGAACTATGGTCCCAAAAATCTTTCTGGTGAGCAGAATAGTGATGATCAGTCAACTGTCTATAACTACTTTCATGCTGATGAGGGCCTAGTCCCCACCTAAAAGGGACTACAAAGGTCTGTCTGTTGGTTGGAGAATAGACTTTGGGTTTCCAGCAGTAGGAGTTTCTAGAATCCCCGTGTCACAGGAGTTTACTTTGAAATGTTTGCATATTGCAAAAGACACACATTCTACAAGAATAAAATACAAGTTTTAAGTAAGTACATGATTATGCCAACCCGTGATCTCAGAAAAGGTGACGATCAGGAAAGCCATGCCATGTTTATCCCAGGAGAAGCATCCTTTGTAGCTTGTTCTTATATTAATTTTTAAAAAGTAATGGTTATGGCCGGGTGGTGGTGCATGACTTTAATCCCAGCACTCAGGAGGCAGAGACAGGCAAAACTACACAGAGAAACCCTGTCTCGAAAAACCATATATATAAGGTTATGTTTTAAGAATGAATGTGCCAGGTGTGGTGGCACAGGCCTTTAATCTCAGCATTCTGGAGGGAGAGGCAGGTGGATCTCTGTGAGTTCAAGGCCAGCCTGGTCTACATAGAGAGTTCCAGGACAGCCAAGTCTATATGGTGAAACCCTGTCTCCAAACAAACAAACAAACAAACAAAAAGAGTGAGTGTGAGAGTGAATAGAATAAAAAGAAGGTAGTGTGAGGATGTAACCACTGAGAACCAACAGTATCAAGGAAGATAGTGTGAGGATGTAACCACTGAGAACCAACAGTATCAAGGAAGATAGTGTGAGGATGTAACCACTGAGAACCAACAGTATCAAAAGAAAAATAGAAAATCAGAGCATGAAGCAAGGTTACCACCACTAATACACTTACATAAATTTACCTGAACAGATTTCCATAAATACAGCTGCATTTGTGTTCTAGCTGGGTGGCTGCAGATGTCTCATCTGGTATGTCAGTCACACATATACAGAATTTAATGGGAAGGCCGATATGAACCCTGAATTATTGGTTGCCATATTTTAAAGTTTAGTTTACCTTTGAGTTTTTTATTGTGCCAATCATTTTTTTTTTCCCTGTACTTTCCTGCTGGGTGTTTAATAAGACCATGTAGGTATATCCAAAAATTGTTTAACTGTTAGATCAGTTAAGAATCTGGTCCTCAAGGCCACTTGAGCGGGAGGAGACTGGCTCCTTTCATCTTTGGTTTAACCAGTTTGCCATCTTCTGGGATGAACCATGGTCTTGCTGACCGTGGGCCAGCTTTGGAAGCACAGGGAACATAACCCTCTGTTGACTTTCCTCTCTACAGAGTGTACACTGGTGAGAGCCTCCATCTAGTTCCCCATGACCTCCCTGGTCAAGAGGACAAGTGACTCCCAGAGATGCAAGACCCTTTGGGAAATGCCCTTGGGACCAGGTTGACCTTATAGGGCAAGGGTCAAAGTATTGGTCTCTCTCACATTAACATAGGTCTCCAAGTATGTTTAAGTACCCAGAAAGCCCATTACACCAGTACTGGAGAGCAAAACATTCTTTAAAATTTAGCTGTTGTATAGTACTTAGATAAAGCCTAATAGGACAAATGTTAATAAACTTGATATAAGACTAATCAAATATAAGACTCATTTGTTAATGACACACTTAGTAGAAACTGTGAGCAATTATTTTGATAAATCATAAAATCCTTTTTAAAAAAACCTTGCTTAAAGAAAGTAGAATGCACAGGGCTAAATCATTATCCCCTTCCTCAGCTTCCAGAAGTAGTAGAGCCTAGGTCAGTGGTTCTGACCCCTTTGGTAGGGTTGAACAACTTTTTCATAGCGGTTACCTAAAACAATTTCAAAACACAGATATTTACATTATGACTCATAACAGTAGCAAAACCACAGTTATCAAATAGCAAGGAAATAATTTTATGGTTGGGGTCACCACAGCCTGAGGAACTGTATTAAAGGGTCACAGCACTAGGAAGGTTGAGAACCACTGGCCTAGAGGATCACCCCTGGATGCAGGCAGTTGTCTGTGCCTGTGAGGCTTACTCCCTGAACCAAAGCCATCATGTAGTGACCAATCAGTTCTTCCAAGCAACAGGATGTCTTTGTCCCACTAGTAGATCAGAGCTGTGTCAGCCCTGACTAAGACTGCTTATGGGACTTGTTTATTTTAAAACTTTAATTGCACTATGCCCTAAAGGGAATGGGAGCTGAGTTGGCTGTTTTAATTAATATAACCATTTACTTATAATCAGTTTTTATGTAAACATAAAAACTTATAAACACATATAAATAATATATATAAATATAGTCATATAGAGAGGTAGATTCTTTCAAAATGCTAAGGATTTTGTATATGTTGGCAGTTTCAGGTTAGACAGTTGGTTAGATCCTATTTTATGAAAGCATGAGCAATTCTTAGTCCAAAATCTGTACTTTTTTTTGAGACAGGATCTCACTATGTGGGCTTGGCTGGCCTAAACTCTCTATGTAGACTAGGTTGTCGTCAAATTCACAGAGATCTGCTTGCTTCTGCCTCCTCAGTGCTGTGATTAAAGACGTGCCACTATACCTGACATAAAAATCTATACTTTTAAAAACTTTTTAAAAAGATTTATTTATTTATTATATACACAGAAGAGGGCACCAGACCTCATTACAAATGGTTGTGAGCCACCATGTGGGTGCTGGGAATTGAACTCAGGACCTCTGGAAGAACAAAGCAGTGCTCTTAACCTCTGAGCCATCTCTCCAGCCCCTTAAAAACTTTAAAAAAATTTTTTTTTAATTATTTTGATATAAATTAGAAAATCAATAAATTTAAGGAAATGGAGCTTAGCTTGATTATTGATAAGGCTTAAAGCAGGCCAAGCAGACACCAATAGCTTGGTTTTTAAAAAACAAAACAAAACATTTTGCTTTTCAAGGGTTTCTCTTGTAGCTCTGGCTGGCCTAGAACTCACTCTGTAGACCAGCCAGGCTGGCCTTGAACTCAGAGATCTGCCTGCCTCTCCCTTCCAAACACTAGAATTAAAGGTGTACATCACCACTGCCTGGCTGAAAAAAAAAAATTTTTTTTTAAACTTTAGTTTAAATTGCATGAGATAAAAATCTTGAAAACCCTCTTTTTGAAGGTGGAGAGCACAAGTATAGAAAGGCAGTGGGATGTTTTTGTTTGTTTAGAATAAGCAATCTTTTTTGTTAGATTTATTTATTTTTACTTTATATGAATGAGTGTTTTACCATTATGCATATGTGCCACATGCATGCCTGATATCCTTGGAGGACAGAAGAGGGTGTCAGACCTCCTGGAGCTCCAGTTGCTCCATTGATAACCACTGTGTGGGTGCTGAGACTCAAACCCAGTCCGCCGCAAAAGCAGCCTGTGCTCTTAACTGCTGAGCCATCTCTCTAGCCCCAAGGCAGTAAATTTGAATCTCAATATTATAACTGTAAGTTAAAATTCATCTTACAAATATAAGATGTTATTATCATCTTAATATTTAATAATTCAGCTATTGTATTATACATTAAACATATTAAGAATGTTTCTGAAAAAGAAATCCACTACAGTTAGTCCAGTATGTATTTACAATGTACTTTACCCAGGACATCTCAACTAACATGAAACATTTTTATGTCCTATTATTTTTTTGTTACCTATGACTATTTCACAAATGAAATAAGATTAATACTATTTTAAAGAGGTTTGGGGGAATGAAATCATTATTTAAAATCTATTTCCAATATCAAATTTTATAACCTAATGAAACTTTTATGACTCCAATAAAAGTTGCTTTATATAAACAAATAGCATTGTAAGATTTTATAAAACATTTAATAGACTCCAAGATACTATTTTACTGGGTTTTAAGAAAGAAAGTGAATGCCTTACTTTGTAAGTATATGTTTGTAAGGCTTTCTAATACATCCCCCAAATAGCCACATTTCCACACACTTTTAAGGTAGGTATGGCATCTCTGAGAGTTCGAAGCCAGCCTGGTCTATATAATGAGTTCCAGGACAGCCAGGGCTACATAGAGAGACCCCATCTCAAAAATTTAGTGCCATTGGTTCATTTATTTGGGGGAAATTCTGGGATCAGACTGAGTCCTATTTCCTATTGTCCCAACATAGGAAGATATGCAAAGAATTGTGTGGAAACACACATGACACACAGCATGGTAAGAAATTCCCATCTCTATCTTTGGAAAGTGGTCGGTCAGTCTGTCTGTCTTTTGGTCATCTGTCAGTCTTCCTTGAGTACCTCTAGTCCTGTGAGGTGGCTGTGTCTGGGAAGGATCCTTGAGGTCTCTTTGAGTGTGTGGAGCCTGAGGTTCCTGTACTATTGAACGTTCTTAGGCTAACAGCTGTCTGTGTTAGGGAGGTTCGGAAAGAATTCGTAAAGGAAAAGCAGCAATAGGACTGACATAGGTGAAAGTTGTATTCATCAGAAAGCTGCAGGGAGACAAGAGCTGCCGTGAAAAGGACAGTCGGCCTGGGAGTCCCCAGCAGACAAGATAGAATCAGTGCGGGAGACAGGTAGCCATGCCCAGTGTGCTCATTTCCGAGTGTTGTTTCAGGGGTCCCCAGAGAAGGATCACCGTTTGTGGTTGAACATGGAGTCTGGTAGTTCCTGAATGTCCCAGCCTTCTCCTTAGAGGCATGCTGTAAACCTAAGAGTGGACAGGTGACGAGAAGCTTTACTCCTGTGTGCCCTGTGAGGCTTGGTTTTCTCCTGTCATCACTTCCCTTTTTTTTTTTTTTGGTTTTCCGAGACAGGGTTTCTCTGTGTAGTTTTGCGCCTTTCCTGGAACTCACTTTGTAGACTAGGCTGGCCTCGAACTCACAGAGATCCGCCTGGCTCTGCCTGCCCCCAACCACCCACCCCCCGAGTGCTGGGATTAAAGGCATGCACCACCACCACCCGGCCAACTTTCTTTGGTGTCACTGATCCTGGCGGAGAGTCACTGTTGTACAGAGCTGTCCTCGAAGCCAAACTGCCACCATCCCCATGAGTTCAGCTGTGCCTGCTTGCAGAGGATCCTTTCAGCTGGGCTCATGGATTGCTGACTCTCCGACTCTCCCTTCTAGAAGGAGGGCTAGGGAGGGCTAGGGGACCCTCATCGGAGTAACTAGCCACTCCTCCCAACCAGGTGAATGCAATTCTGCCTTAATTGCATGTGGCATCAGGAAGGAAGTATGTAGGACTGGAAAGGACTTAGGGAGGAGGGCCCCATCTAAGTGGCCATAGAAGAGTTGTCGACACTGGGTGCAGCCCTGTCAGTGTGGCTCCTGCTCACCACCCCTCACACATTGCTCTGTAAGTACACCTAATTAACTCATTGGTTTCTCGTAATAAGTGTTGGTGGAATCACACCTTCTTAGTGTGTTATTGGGATCTTTGGAGGAGGGATAGACATTGTTTATCTCCCCCAGGGGAGGAATCTTACCAACAGCCATATTGACCCTTATGTAAGGCACGTTAGATCACTTCCCTTGATTTTTACAAAGTGGGTCCAGCTGTAGGATAATATTAGAGTTTAAGATTTTATCTCTTGGCTGATTTCCCCCTCTCTGTGTGTTGAGGCCAGACAGTTTTACAGTAAAATGTTAACCTCTGTTGTTGGTTGTTTTTTTTTTTTTTTGTGTGTGTGTGGTTGTTGTTCCTTGGGGTCAAGCTTATCCCAACTCTTGAGGCTATGTAGTAGCTTGGAGTCCAAGGAAATAGAAGGCCGATTTCCCAGAATGATCCTAAGGAGATAGAGACAATGCTAGAAGAGCGTCTACTGTGGACTGACTGGAAAGGGGCCTCCTCTCTGCCCACGCCAGGCCCTCGGAGAGACCACGCAGAGCACCCCACTTCCTGTCATCACTCTGTCCCCAAGCATCTGTGGAGGTGCACCTACAAAAGAATTAGAAACACTGGTTTTGTGGGCTGGAGAGATGGCTCAGTCCTTTAGAGCACTTGTTGCGCTTACAGAGGCCTCGTTAGATTCCCAGGACCCGTGGTGGCTCACAACCATCCATAACTCTAGTTCCAGGGGTCATATGCCCTCTTCTGACCTCCACAGGCACCAGGCATGCAGGTATACATGCAGGCCAAACGCTAATACATAGAAAATATGTCAATTTTTAAAAAGACTGAAAAAAACACTGGCTTGTGTTCCAAATGCTCTTGGTCTTACTTTTCCTCCAGCCAAGATATTATGTGTATGAGGGGGAAGGGGGGCTAACAATATTTTTATTAAATCTTTGTGTTTCATACAATTTCATACAATTAATTGTGAACATTTACCACCCTCTTCCATTCATCCCATAATTACCCTTTCTACCTTCCTATCCAACTCTGAGAAATCTTTTTTCCAAGTTAGGTTTCTGTTGCTGTAATAAAAACCACAACCCAAAGCAACTGGTGGGGAGGAGAGGTTCCATTTGGCTTACACTTCCACATCACAGCCCATTGTCCAAGGAAGTCAGGCAGGAGCTGAAGCAGAAGCAGTGGGGGAACGCTGCTTACTGGCTTGCTCAGCCAGCTTTCTTATATAATCTAGGACCACCTGCCCAGGGATGGCACTACCCACAATGGACTGGGCTGTCCCATATCAATCCTTAATCAAAAAAGAAAAGAAAAAAAATTTCTCACAGGTAGTGTGATGTGTTGTTTACAGGTAGTCTAATGAAGGCATTGTCTCAACTGCTTCCTCCTTCCAGATAACTCTTAGGTTTGTGTTAAGTTGATAAGAAACAACCAGCAAAGATTCCCCTTCCTCCCCCTTTCCCCATGGAGTCTAGTTTGTGTTGCCCAGCTAGTCCTGGGTATGGGGCCTGCCTTGGTGCAGTCAACCTACCAGGGGTCACATCATTAAAGAAAACTGACTGGTGGGATTTCATGCCTACTTTCCACCCCACCCAACCCCTTGCTGGAATTTTGTCTGGCTGGACCTTGAGAAGATCTTATTCATGCCGTCACAGTTGCTGAGTTCATGTGTGCAGCTGCCCTGTTGTATCTGGGAAACGCTGTCTTCTTGATGTTATCCACCACCTTTGACTCTTTCAATCTTTCCACCGCCCTCTTCCATGAAGATCCCTGAGCTTTGGAGGTAGGATCCGATATGTAGGTCGCATTTAGCACTAAGGACTCCACAGTTTCTTATTCTATACACATTGACCAGTTGAGAGTCTTTGTGTTTATTGCCATCACTGCAAAGGGAAGCTTCCCTGATGAGGGTTGAGAGATGCTCTGATCTGTGGGTATAGCAATATGCCATTAGGAGTTGTTTTAATACTGTGTCCATTTGGCAGAGTAATAGAATTAGGTTCTCCAAGGCCTGTGACTTATCCAACCTCAGGTTCTTCATCCCTTAAACAGTGTTAGGTATGGCTTCCATCTCATGGTGTGGGCTTTAGAGCTAATCAGAAAATCATTGGTCACTCCTATAACATCTCTGCCACTACTGCACCAGCAGGTGGATCTTGTCAGGCCAGTCACTCACTGTAGCTTGCGGGGTTCACAACTGGATGAGAATGATGGTTGTTTTTCTCCTTTGAAGGCATGCCTAGCCCCTTCCAGTTGAGTGCCAGCTTGATTTCTCCATGTTCTGACTCCAGAATGTGGTGTCTTCAGCAACAGGGTTTAATGTCAAGTTCTGGGATATAACCAAGGGCGTTGGCAAAGCCAATAATGAATACTTTGGGGTCTCTGTGACCCCATTGCTGGGTAATATTTAAACTATACCACATTTGCCTTTTTCTCTCTCTGAGGATAAATCCTCAGTGGAATAAGATCTCTATCCTAAGAAGCTCTTTAAAAAAAATAACAGGGTTGGGGATTTAGCTCAGTGGTAGAGCACTTGCCTAGCAAGCACAAGGCCCTGGGTTTGGTCCTCAGCTCAAAAAAAAAAAAAAAAAAAAAAAAATGAAAAGAAAAAAATAACAACAATAAAACAAAACAATGTCTGAACTGTGAAGCTACAGTTTTAGACAAGCTATGACTTGGTGTATGAATGGCTTTGGCCTTTTTTATTTCATTTATTTATTTATTTTATGTGCATTGATATTTTGCCTGCATGTTTGTCTGTGTGAGGGTGTCAGTTGTGAGCTGCCATGTAGGTGCTGGGAATTGAACCTGGGTCCTCTGTAAGAGCAGCCAATGCTCTTAACCACTGAGCCATCTCTCCAGCCCCTGGTCTTCTTATTTTAAATGACCACACAGATTAGTAGTGCGGGTGGGTTGAAGTTTTTCCTTTGAATCTGATGCTCAGGAGAAATGCCTTATTACAGAGGAATCATTTCCATACTCACAGAGCAAGTCTGCCCACAGTACATGAACAGCAAAGGATGAGGGCAGTCAGGATCTAACAGAGCAAAGGGAAGAATTTATCCAAGAGATTGGCAGAGAAAGACTCAGGACACACTCAGCCTGGCTTTTACCATTTTAGACTGTGCCCCTGTGATGTCTCACTCTTTAACCTCTGAGTCCATTGGGTTGGGGTCCCAGACCTCAAGCCCTTGTCTCCATTACGGTTATTATAATAATGTGTATGCCACTATAGGTGTGTGGAGGTCAGAGAACAACTTTCAGGAGTTGCTTCTCTCCTTCCACTGTGTGGTTCCTGGGGATGGAACTCAGGTGGTCAGGTTTGACTGCAAATACCTTCACCCACTGTACCAACTCCTTGGCCTATGGGCATCTTTTAAATCTTTAAATTTTTAAATCTTTGGGAAGATAACCTTACTTATCACTGTGTGCCAAGCAGCCACCCGACTCACTCACTGTCCTGCAGGAGGGAACTCATTCACTTCCAGAGGAATGATTCTTGCTAGTTCTCTGTGTTGGCAGGGGGACTGTTGAGCCTGAGGCTTCTCTTGCCCCTAAGAAGCTTCTCTAGTTAAGGAAGGGAATATAGAACAGAAACAATTGTAGCTTGGGCTCCATGGTCATGTTTTGTCTGGTCTGCATGTTGTTGGGTTATATGTAGTTATGATGATAGTGATGGTAATAATGGTGATGATAGTGATGGTGGTGGTAATGATAATGGTGAAGGTCATAATGGTGGTGGTGGTGGTAATGGTAATGGTAATAATGGTAGTAATGGTGGTGCTGATGGTAGTGGTAATGATAGTGGTGGTGGTGGTGATGGTGGTAGTGGTGGTGGTGGTGATGGTGGTGGTGGTGGTGGTGGTGATGGTGGTGGTGGTGGTGGTGGTGGTGGTGGTGGTGGTGGTGGTGGTGGTGATTGTGATGATTGCTCCCTTGGCCGATAAGTATGGAAAATGCTGGATATACAAAGTTCATCTGGGGAGTAATTTGAAGCAAGATTTATATAAGGCTTTAATGGCTCCCCTAGGGGTTAAGCAAGAATTCCCCATTGTCTCATCTTCCCTACACATATTCCTGTAAATGGATGTGGACCACAGCAGGCCATTCCTACTACCAAAGTTAAATACACTAAAAAAAAAAAAAAAAATCAAGTGTATTATGTTGCCTTACCCAAATGTAAAGGTAGACACCTGTAGCACATTGTCTTGCTTGTGTCCTTGACAATGCAGCGTGGGTTAACACTGGCTTTTCTCTCTCCACAGAACATTGATATCACCAATTTCAGCAGCAGCTGGAGTGATGGGCTTGCCCTCTGTGCTCTGCTCCATACCTACCTGCCTGCCCACATCCCATACCAGGAGCTGAACAGTCAGGAGAAAGTAAGTCACTGTCTGTGCCACCCCACTTCTCCTCTGGGAGAGCCACCAGAACTTCTGTGTCAGTGTATAACTGGGAGGGTAGGTGTGGTAGCTTGAAAGAAAATGACCCTCAAACTGTTAGGAGGATGACTTTGTTGGAGTAGGTATGGCCTTGTTGGAGGAAGTGTGTCACTGTGGGGATGGGCTTTGAGATCGCCTATGCTCAAGCTGTACTCAGTATAGAACAGTTTACTTCTTGTTGCCTATGGATCAAGATGTAGAACTCAGCTCCTTCTCCAGCACCATGTCTGCCTGCATGCCACCATGTAACACCATCATGATAATGGACTAAACCTCTGAAACTGTAAGCCAGCCTCAATTAAATGTTTTCCTTTAGCGAGGTATGGTGGCACATGCCCTTAATCCCATCACTTGGGAGGCAGAGGCAGGTGAATCTCTGAATTCAAGGCCAGCCTGGTCTACAAAGAGAGATCCAGGACAGCCAGAGCTACACAGACAAACACTGCCTCAAAAACTACAAAAAGATTTCCTTTATAAGAGTTACTGTGATCATAGTGTCTTCACAGCAATAGAACACTGACAGACAGTGGGGGGCTTAATAGAGCTAACATAGACATCAGGAAGGGCACAGGGGACAGAATGTGACTACCCTCACTCAGCAAATGTTTCAGCCACCCTTCTCAGTGCATTTGTTACCAAGAAAAACAGTGAATCCATTTGCTGTGGTTACTGATCAGATCCTATCTCCTGCTTTCTACAGAAAACACTGGTTTAGCTGTGACCTTCATTTTTCAAAGTCTCTTCCAGTGCCGAGAGTGGAGCTAGGAGCAGGTAGCAGAATTCCCTTCTCTTAAAGGAGGTCCATCTTTTTTCTATTAAGGTGACTGGACTAGACTCACCCACATTCCAGAGAGTCATTTGCTTTATGAGAAGTCCACCTAACTAGGTAGCCCAGGCTGGCCTTGAACTCACAGAGATCTGCCTGGCTTAGGCTCCTGTGTGCTGGGTCAAAGGCGTGTGCCACCAAGTCTCACCTAATCTCATCCTTTAAATGCCTGAGGGGTGGCAAGATGGTTCAGCAGGTAGACACTTGCTCCCAAGCTTGACAACCTGGGTTTAATAATCGGGACCCAAGTGGTGGAGGGAGAGAAGCAACTTCCACAAGTGTCCTGTAATCTCCACATGTGAGTACTCGCACATACACACACTCTCTAAATAGATAAATAAATGTAAGAAACATTTGAAAGAAAGAATGTTTGACTAAATATTTGGATACCAGACACAGCCAAGTTAGCACCAAAAGAAAAAAAAAATCCCAGAGTATCGTACAGGACTGGTGGTGTGGCTAATGGCAGAACATTATTAATCCAGCATGTGTCAAATCCTGAGTTTAATCTCTAGCACTGAAACATAATTTTTTCAAAACATTTCCATGTGGGGTGCTTTATAAATTGTGAAACAAGCTGAGTAAGATCATGTAATGTTTAGGAGAAAAAAATAAGTGTATCATGTTAAGGCTGAGATGTCTAGAATGATTCAAGTGTTGTGTTAGGCAGGCAAACTGCAAAGCTGGAGTTCAGATGGGAAGTCAGAGCTAGACAAATGGATGGAGGAGGAATCCGTGAAGATTTGTGTTATATGGCAGGACTTCTTGAGATGGAGCAGTGTTCTGAGTTTGCTCAGTAATGTTGGAAGGGTAGATATAGATGGTATCAGAAGCTGTGAGACTGAAAGTTAGCCAGTCCCCCTGATCTTAAGGGGGACTTAAGCAACTCTCAAAGGTATAGCAAAATACCTGAGACTGTATATGTTGTTAAAAAAAAAAATTTATTTAGAGCTTTGAAAGCTGAAAATCCAAAATCGAGGCAGTCTCATGAGGATCTCATAGTGGGTGCCTTACAGCAGTGAGACCATGTGTGGAAGAGCGAGTGACTAGAGGCGGGAAGCCAGAGAGGTTCAGACGCCAGCTTTGCTCTTTTAAAATAATTTGCTCTCACAGGAAGTAATCAGCATCCCATGAGACCTGCATTGATCTCTTCAGAGTAAGATTTCCAGTCACCTGCTTTGCCTCCGCATCCCAAAGGTTCCATTACTTAACACATATGCTGCTGGCTGAGCTTTCAGCACCTGAACCTTCTGGGACACACTCAAGCCCTGCCCTCAGCACAGTAGAAGCACAGAGCTGACCCAGCAGAGGGAACTAGAGGGGAGCAGAGTGAGGACCATCAGCCATCAGAGGCCAGGGGCACAGCAGGGCATCTGACTGTGACCCAGGAGTCATCCTTCCCCACTCTCTTGATTTTCCACTCCTTTCCTTTCTGGTGTGATGTTACAAAAATAATTATGTAAATAGTGAGCATAACAAATTTCAAAGTAATCAGCAGCTCTTCCTAAAATGGCCATACACATTCTAAAACCCGAGTCTTCCTGAAAGTGATGTTTATCTGTAGTCAGCAGGCCTGATTCTCTGTCCTCCATTCAATTCAGATATGTTGGAAAATAATGGGCCTGTGAGTGTTTGCTCTCACACTTTGTATCATGAACATTGCTTCCTGGTGACCAAAACCCCTGTCTCGCTCTGGATCCCGGAGACTCCCACATCAGGCACCCTGCCAGCTGCCCAGTGGCCTCCTACAGATGTGCATCAGGGTAGGCTGGTAGTAGCATTCTTCTTTCTGTTGTCCTTATAGGGCAGGGGCCCCTGTTTCCCGTACATCTGGTTGATTTCTTCTTCTGGGTCTTTGCTGATGTCATCAAGAAGTGCCAGTGGTGTCATGTTCCGATCTGTTTGACTCCACAGCTCCCCTATCAGCTCCAGTTGAGTTTGAGTTCTGGCACCTAGGACTCTCAGTTACCCCTGGTCCACTACTCCCTGAAGGAATATCTGGCCCCACCCTGGCTGCACCCCAAGTGGAGAAGCATTGGCTGCTAGCTCTACTCTAAGTGGAGAAGCTATGGTTACAACTCAGGATGTCAAGAGTAGGGGTGGGGTACACTGAGAGAGGCCAGATCCATCATTACTGAGGAGGATTGTCAAAACCATGTGTCATTAGAAGCCCATTGATGCAGCATCAATTGAGCATGCGTGGAGCTTTTAATGAGGGTAATTTCCCTGAGGTGACAGTACCACTGGGCAGGTTTTCCCTGAAGAGGTGTGTTTGAGGTTGGGCCTCAAAGGGAGCGTAACTACTACAGAGCCTTTTGGATGAGTGAACAGGTTAAGACTCTGCCCTGTGGTCTTGTGTACTCAGTGTGAATGGGTTGTTGGTTGGTTGGTTGTACTTTGTGGAATACACAACTATCCAAAAGGGCACAAAGGGAAATATAATGTTTGTAAAAATCTGTTAAAATTGAAATGTAAAAATTATATGATAAAGGATCTGGGCTCAGTGGTAGAGCCTGTACTTAGCATAGATGAGGGCCTGGATTTTATCCCCAGCACCACAGAAAATTAATTAGCTCAGAATTAAAAATAAGAACTGGACACAGTGGTGCATGCCTATGAACCCAGCACTTGGGAGGCAGAGGCAAGAAGATCAAGAGTTCAGTGCTGTCCTTAGCTACACAGTAAGGTCAAGGCCAGCCTGGGCTTACATGAGACTGTCTCAAATAAACAAGAACACCTTGTGTGGTATTGAAGGGATATTCAATCACAGGGTGTATATTACAGTAGATTGAAGGTTTAGATGAGGTATCTTGTTTTCATTAGAAATACATTCTTCAGATGTCTGCCTATGAAGCTCTTCCATGCAGGCAAGAGTCAGGTTATAGAGTAGAGATTGATTATGTTAGTACCTGAAATTGAATATGAATATGAGTCAAATCTTTTCTCCCACCTACTTGCAGAAAGATGCTACACCAGTACGGTCCTACCAGCCAAGCTGGGGACCAAGTTCTGCCTCAGATAGGAACAGATTGTCCTGAACTAGTAGGTCCAGGCTCACACTACCCTACACACAGGGCAAACACTGAAGAATGGCCTCTCACTCTGTCACCACCTGTATGACAGAGCCAGAGCTCACAGCCTGAAGACCTTGGCCCTCCTCCCCAGCCTCTTCATTGGGTGTGTGCTCTTCTGTTCTCTAGCCTCAGCACAGCAACCACAACAGTGCATAGTGGAAAGGCATTAGGATGATGACCCCTGGTCACTGGTGCCCTGCCTCCATCAAAATGAGCAAAATCATTTTTATAAACAACAAAAAAAATCACCTCTATCATGTTCCATGTTATGATGTTTTAGAGCTCTTTGAGGCAGTTTTCCAGTACAGACTGTTTATTCTGTGTTCAATTTCTTAGAAAATATACTTTCATTTGAATCCTACAAGAGGGTCTTAGCAGAATTCTAATTAAAATATTTGGTTTAGAAATGCCTTCTCCTTAGACCTTATTAGTAACCCAATAATACAAACTAAAAAAAAAAAAAAGTGTTTATCTTGACACATTTGGCAGGTAAGGATACAGAAGGAAAAAAAGAGCATGATTATTGGAGCTGAAAATGGTGTGCCTTTTTAGGAGCCAGTTTGGCATTACAATCTCATGAGCCATAAAAACTGTTTGTGTCTCAGCTTCCTGCACAATGTCACCTAAAAACTGGCCTAACAAAAGAGACTCTAAAATAAGAACAAAAGTTCCATTAGCAACCGTGTGGACTGGAAGGATCCATTTGCTCACTTCTGCTCAGCAAACAGAGCAGCATCACAGAAGCAAGGGTGAGGTTTCCACTTCTTGTCCATCAGTCTCTCTAAGTGTCAAAAAAGAAGGATGGTGGACTGGGCAGTATCACCAGAGATCAGCCCCTTCCCAAGGTTGCACCACAGGCTGGAAGAAAGCATGCATAGACATGTCTGCTTTTCCTCTGACAGCGTTTATACATCAGCAAGATGACTCCAATGTCAAGCCAAACCGTTTGGTCCAGGGCCAGATGTTTAGACGGTGCATAGTGAAGACCATGGGAAAATGGAAAAATAGAAAATAGAAAAAGACCTGAACTCCTGGATTCCAGTGATCCTCTTCCCTTAGCCTCTTACATATCTGGGGCCACAAATGCATGCCCAGCTTATGTATAAAATTTAAATATGACTGTAATAAAGTGCTTGCCTAGCATGCATAAGGCCTGGATTCAGTCCCCAGTACTGGGGAAGAAAAATAAAAACTAAATGTATCAAATTGCAAAATTATACATAGGAAATAAAGTGTGAACATGCTTCTCACTGGTACTTAGACCATCTAGTTAAATTTCTAAAACTTAATGACTTTCATATGAACTCTTGAGGCAGGATGACATGACAAGTAATTGAGATTATCTGTACAAAGAGATGTCAGAGAATAGCCAAGAAGAATCTGGGAACAAAGCCCAAACTAGGGCTCAGTGACTCCGGGGAATGGTGCTATTTCATGTTCTAAGGGAAAATTATTTTCAACCTAGAATTCCCTGTCCAAGAATTCTCTTAACCAAGCATGATGGTAGAAAGAGGATTTTTCTGTATGAATGCATCTGGACAATGTTTCTTCTCTATAGCCTTTCTCAAGAATGTACTTCAAAAAGATGGGATATAGTCCTACAATTGATAAGAAGTTCTGGAGAGTTCTGGTGGTAGAAAGATTTCAGTAATGACTAACAGATCCAGAGTTTGAAAAGGAGAAGGTGAGAAGGGATACGAGGACATCCTGTCCAAATCTGAGGCAGACCCTCCATGTGAAGACAGAAAAGCAGCAGGCTACAAGGAGTTAGGAATTTCACACAAGCAGCAGAATGAAAGCAACAAAAACAAAAACCAGATGATGAGGGACAGTTCTCTCAATAAGAGAAGCCAGGAGCCAGCACAAACTATAGGGAAAAACAAACCTTAGAAGAAAGATTGGGACTAAATTTCAACAAGGTGTCCGCTGACCTCCATAGGCTCACCATGGTGTGAGTACACTCACACAGAAGTAAATTTTAAAAAGAAACAGTGGTGTAAGAAGATTACAGTCACCAAGAGATCACTAGAGGAAATAAAGACAAACTAAAAATCCTAGTTTTCAAGACTAGGATTGGGGAGGAAACAGTTTCTCATTTGGTTCTATGTAACTACCTTCATGTATGACTTTGATCATTTGATTAGGACTAGGTCTCACTATGCAGCCCTGGCTGGCCTCAAACTCATAATCCTCTAGCCTTAGTAAGAAGTGCATCAGTGCCATACCCAGTTTGATTACGATTTGTGACATAGTCCTACTTGCTCTGCAGCTGGCATCTCTCCTGGCTCTGCCCTTCCTCTTCCCAGAAGTCTCCTAGTCTGGCTCTTGAGCTCAGTCTCTTCCTGCCCAGCTATCACCCAGTCAGCTTTCTATTAACAATGAGCATAATCTACAGCATTTCCCCCTTTTGTTAAATTAAAAAGGAAGGTTTTAACCTTAGCATAGTAAAATTATGTACAACAAAAACACTTATTAAGTAAGAATTACAGTAACAATATCCAATCCATTTCTATTTGACAAAATTAGAGAAAATACTCTATTATCTGCTCTATCTTGGTGAGTCTAAAGTTTCATATCTAATTTATCTTTATCATAACTAAGAAAATCTATACCTATAACTATCTAGTCTTCAACTCTGTGAAAGACCCCAGAAGGGTGAAATGTTACCTAATGAGAAGGGCATCAGGCTGCCTGGACAGTCACCCAAAGTTCCTCTGTAATGTTGGGGCATCCAACTCTGACCTATAGGCCTCATGTATCTGACAGACTTTCCTGTGAAGCAGGAAATTTTGAAAGACTGACATACCTTGTCTTGGCAAAGTTCAGCAGTCGCCTTTCTTATGTCCTGCTGGTCCAGTTTGGACAGTAACTGTCAGTAATTGAGGCAAGGGCAGTTTCTTTGCCCACATGGCTAACTTTAGCCATAAAGAAAACAAACTCCATATGGAGTTTCTTTGATGCCCATCATTCTCTTTGAAGTAATTGGTGCTGCCAGGAGCTGATGTGTCTCACTGTCAAGAAAAGTCTAAGTTCTTAAAACATTTTAAATGCTATGTTCTATAGGTCTTTGAATGTTTGAGGATTGCTTATCTATCTGAAATATATCTCTGTATGACCTTGAAAACATACTTAACGTGACTATAAGTTTGCTATTACAGATGACTATTAATCTATATTGATTAATTATATATTACATTTTTAAATGAACTATATAAACATAATACCCTAAACAAGAGTAGAAATATGCATACAGTATAACGAAATTAACTTTATATTTGTATCAATAAACCAAAATCCATACTAATACAAAAATATTAAAGATTAATAGTTATTTCTTGGATTAAAGTAGATTCAATAATCTTCCCTTTTATCTTATTTCTATATCATATCCCCTTTCCTCTTTTAGAAAGAGATCTCAGAATTTAACTCTTTTGTTTAGCCTCTTTTTGACTATGACCAATAACAATTTGTAACCAACCTCCCTCAGTGATGACAAATATCTATATTCTGTTTTTGTGGATGTAGTTTTCTAGACTACTTCCTGTTGATTGAGGGTACTGGTAATCTTTTGGGGACCCTGAGAAAATTGGGATTATAGTTGAGTCCTGACTGGAGTATTCTGTGAGGCTGGATCATCTCAGCAGCAGCCTTGAAGCTGGTCTGGATGCAGAACTCAGAGGAAACTGCAGCAGAAGTGCTCTGAGACATTGGATCATCTGGGCCATCAGTTCCCATCGGAGATTTTTCAGGGGGTCTTCCTTGATCAAACCTGATTTTTCTTAAACCCAGAATGAATCCAAAGACTGTCATTTCCTGTGGAAACAAAAGCATAAACTCTTCCCCAAAGTGACATATCTTTTGACTTAAAATTTGAAGTCAAGATAATTTTAAAATATATAGGTTGGTTTAATATAGCAGTTTTCATAATCCAAAATCTTTTAGCAGCCAAAAATTTTAAAGACAACACAATAATATACATAATCCAGACTCTGTGTATTTTCCGTGTTTTTGTGGCTTATAATATTTTTTATTACTCTATTTCTTTTTTAATGACTTTCTTTACGCTTTTTCTTTTCTCCCTCAAGCCTACATATATTTTTAAACACACTGTAACCCATTTAGAGGTTTCTTTTGCCTGATTCCTCTCTATAGCCTCAATCTTTTTTGTCTGTATGAGCAAAAACCCTAAATCTGCCACACGCAGGTCCATTGAATAAACACTCAGAGGGACCTTTAGAATGAACCTATAGGGTTGCAGAGATGGCTCAGCATTTAAGAGCACTGGCTGCTCTTCCAGAAGACCCTGGATTTAATTCCCAGCACTTACATGGTAGCTCACAACTGTCTGCAACTCTAGTTCCAGAGGATCCAACACCATACACAGACATACATACAGGCAAAACACCAATACATGTGAATAAAAAATAATAATAAAATTAAAAAATAAATAAATCTAGCCTACTCAGCCTCTAAGGACTGAAGCGCTTTCCCTTCACCCCAGGCATTTTTTATTTTTCTCCATATTTACATTTTAGCCAGTTCATTTCCAATATGTTCAAAACAGCCTGAAAGAAGCTTCCAAAAATACAACACCAAATGCAAATTTCTTAATTCATCAGGTACTACAGTTTTCCATGTTCCCAAACCAAGTTTTGCATAGGCTTTGTATCCTTGGGAAACTCTCAGACAAGATTCACATAGGGCGACAAGAGAAACAAAGGGTAGCTGCTAAACAAAAGATGGATTAGAGCTAGGTGCTACTCTCTGGAGCCAGCCCAGGAGTAGTCCAGCAGGAATGCTGCTACAGAACCTCCTTTCCTTCATACAAAAATTAATTATCTTGAATGTTATGCAGCTTCACAGCATACACAGCCTTTTTTTTCTATCTATCTGTCTTAGAATATTATGTAAGTATACCAAAGCACATTTTAAAGCCAGTAAAATCACTATTGCTAGAACAAGGCAATACCTGCCAGGATAGAAATCTATTAAAGTGATCTTTGGATTGAATGAGGCTGTGGTATCTGCTAGACTTTCCATAATGTCCATTCCTGTCGTACCAGGTAACATTTTTGCAAAAGTTTCTTTAATTTCTTTCTGTAAATCATAAACTATTTGAGAAGAATTAAGGTAACCCATTAAATGCATCTTAACTTTATCCCAAACATACTTGCTATCATTAAATCTTGAGGGTGTAATACAATAAGAGACATTCCAATCACACACTGTAATTTTATCTGCTCTTTCAAAATTTCTAACTGATTCCCTAACAATACAACAGCTTACCTTAACTCAGCTAATTCATTTACTACCTCTTTACCAATCTTATTTAGTTCATTCCAAACTTCTTCTAATGCCTATGCCAGTCTCTAATGAATTCAGCAGTTTGGATTTCTTTATGAAGTGCTACTCCAGCTGTTGCTGTTGTAACCTTCAATGCAATGATTCCCATAATTACTGCAACAACCAGTCCAGCCAGAGAGATTTTGTACCAGGATCATCACAGGAGAGTCTTGCCATGGCTTTGACAATTTCACTAGTACCCAGACTGCTGGCCTTGTTCTAAGAATATATGAACTTTCAAAGGTTAAATTTAAAAACATACTTGAATTAACACAGGTATGAAGGGTACATCATTACAAGTGATGCTGTAATGAATATGGTGCCATTGTACAGACCCTTTTAGTAGCAAGTAAGGTAATGGTACACATGCCATAAAAGAATAGGTTCACTAACAGAAGTACTGATTTCCATAGTTCCATTCAAATTATACCATTTCCATCTTAACTCTGAGTGAGAATATTTTCCTTGAGAGGAGCCATAAGGACTCCAGTCAGTGACGTCCCCTTGGGAGGTATTAATTAGCACTCAAGGCCTCTCACTCTTACACTGCTGCCAGTGCACCCAGTCAGAGTCCTTGTTGATAACCCTCATCTCACAGAACGGTAGATTTATGGAACTAGTAGCATTAATCTCTGTCATTTAAAACCAGATACATGAAGCATATAAAACTTACTACAATAATCTTGGGTAATATGGACTGTGGATAGCCATACTTGAGAGGTTATATTTAGGCATTAAATTCCATTTCCCAATCAAATAGAAATTCCTTGTACTCCACCAATGTGATTGCCAATCACTTTACCCTCCTCCATTGGCTTAGCAGGACCTCAGTTGTCATAAGGGCCAAGGTAGCCAAGAAGATTCATTAACCACTACAGGAATATCCATATCTTCCCAACTTACTGCTAAGTTAACTGGAGAATTGGGGATAAAAGCCCAATAATTACGATCCATGTCTTTTACCTGCACCATTACCACGGAAAGTATGACAAGAAATAAGTTTGTAGCATTTAAAGGCTTGTGAGTCATTCGAAACATCCCCTTTGTCACACAAACTCTCAAGCAGTCCCCAGGTTGGGGGCTTAGTTGTCTGCTCCAAAGGAATCCTGTGTCTGGACTTTGGCAGAGGCATCTCTACATCTACAGCATCTTGGAGATGTCTCTTACTCATGCCGGATTTTTATCACTTTTGATGGTATCCACAATTTGTTATCTCCTGTGGAAACATAAGCATAACCTCAACCCTAACTTAGCACTTTCCTGTAGCCGGAAGGTTTCCCTGGTCCCACCTAGGCCCCAGAATCATTCAGAAGCTTAATGTTATTTATAAACTGTATGACCTATGGCAGGCTTCTTGCTAGCTCACTCTTTCATCTTAAATTAGCCCATTTCGATGAGTCAACATAGCCGTGGCATTACCGGTCTGCTGGCATCCTACTCTCTTTTCTTCTCACTCTCTCTTGGATGTTCCCATCTGGCTCCATCCTGCCCTGCTATAGGCCAATGCAGCTTTATTTATCAACCAATCAGAGCAACACATAGTCACAGTATACAGAAAGACATCCCACAGCACTGTCCCTGGACTGTTTTGATGTTAAAAGATTTATAATACATGTCCTGACTCAATTTAGCAGTTTTCCACAATCCAGTTTTTTCAGTAGCTTAGTAAAGTATTATACAGTCTATCCCTGAAGTCCTCATATCCCCCTTCTGTTTAACAAGCATGCCTACAAATTGAGTGGAGACTTCTTGTAAAGGCCAGTTGGGATCTCAGGATTCTTGTGAAGTGATAGATACATCAGTATCAGAATCCAATAATCCTTCAATCTCAGTCCCATTTAATTTTACTTTTCATTTAGGCCATTCATCATTGATAACTGTTTGCCAAAACACCTTTTTTCCTGTACTTCCAAATCCTCTAGGTCTACATATAGGGCCACTTTGCCTTCAAGATATTTTATGGAAGCAATAATAATTGAGCAATTCTATCACCAGCTTCTATTTCCATGGTCCTTTTTACATATGCCATCTATAAAGGCATTAAAACAGTCTCTATAGGATTTAAAAGGTAACTTTTAGGCAATACTCTGGAGTATTTTTATAAAATCTTAAAAAGAGGATACTTTTTCATAGATCCTAAGTAACATATTAATGCAACTTGCCAATTATTAACAGTGTGGATCAAACAATTTATCTGTATTTTATTTAGTGGAAAAATAATTTTATAAGCTCTCCTTCAGCAAGAGATCACTCTCCATGAGTTTTCATCTTAGTAACCATATTATCTATTAACCTAACAATCTGTTCTGTTTCAGGTGTTACATTTTTATAGAATTTAACCAAGAATTTTTAGAAAGTAACTTGAAGAACAGAGCCAAATTCTCAGTACTGATAAACAGACAAGAGCATACCCAATATATAGTTTTAAATTATGAATCCTGTTCCTTTAGTTTATCTACCATGAAAATCAAACATTCATCCAAATATTGATTAGACAATCAAAAGAAGAGAACACCCTCTATACAATGAATGATTAATATCTCTGGAAATTCAAACAGCATCAACTTAGCATTTCATGTCCCAACCACAACCGTTCTTCACCAGAAGTTGGGCCTTTTTAGACTTCCTCTTTCTCCCATGAAGGGACTACTAATAATGAGTTATTCTCACCACTAGGGAAAAACAAAAAGTTTCCCATGCAAGGATCTTTAGTATTGAGTTGTTCCCGCTCTGAGGGAAAAGTAGAAAACATTTGAACCAAAGTTAAGCAGACAACACAATTCTAAGCTCTGGGCTTGCTGGGCTTGTTCAGGCTGCAGCCGTGAGCCCACGTGTCTGTCGATTCTTCATAATTCAGATGCTGCCGCTCTGTGCTGGTAGGCAGGTCGGTGAAAGAGTTCAGTTTTAGCTATCCTCAATTTCTTACATTGGAAAGAGCTTTCCTTCCTCTATTTCTGGGAAGAGGCTTTTTTCTTTCGTTTATTTTCTTTTATGGGGCCTTTTCATCTTTAGGCCTAGTTTCAATATTTTCCCCTTTTTACTGGGAAAATCCTTTTTTTTCTTGATTAAACATTTCTCCCTTTTCCATCGAGAAATTTCCTTTTATTTCCTTTCCTTCCCTCTTTACTATTGAGAAGATTTTCTCTTTTATTTTCTTTGCTTTCCCTTTTCTTTACTGGGAAGTTTCCCTTTTTTATTTTTTGCCTCAGGAGCTCTTGTATTTAACGTGCAGTTAACCTTTCAGCCTTTCTTCTAAATCTGTTTCATCTGATGAAGAAGGAGGAAAGTCGTCTCCAGTGTCCTGGCTTTCCTCAGTTTTATTGTCCTTTGAAACAGCCTTCCTATTTATCTGTGAAGGAACATTCTCCTCTGCTGACTGACAGTTTCTAGCCTGTCTTCCCTTTTATTTTCCCGTTCTACTTCAGATACAGCTTCCAGCGATTCCTCACACTGCAACAGCTGCAGAGCATTTGATATTAAATTACATAAAGACCAAATTTTTAACACTATGGGCTCTCCTTTTTGATGAGCTCCCCTCAAAGCTCTCAACACTTGCTTCCATACCTTCGGTTTTAAGTGAATATGACGAGCTGCCTGAAACCAATGGCAATGCCGTTTAATTATTACCAAAAGCTCTGTAAGCTGTTTTTCCTTCCCGTTCACGCCATTTCCTTTTAACGGGCATTTTAATAACTGCATACATCGTTGCTCCTTACCCTGAGGGTGCTTCCTTCCAGTTCTTAAGATGGCCAGCTCCTCGGTCCTTCTTCAAGCTATGAGTTGGGGTTCAGTTGTGGCAGCATGGGTGTGTGAGTTCAGAAGCACCTTAAGAATGAATCTAGTCTTTCGTAGCTACAGGGGATCTAGCCTCTAAGGACTGAAGCACTTTCCCTACACCCCGGGCATTTTTATTTTTCTCCATATTTACATTTTAGCCAGTTCATTTCCATATGTTCAAAACAACCTGAAAGAAGCTTCCAAAAATACAATGCCAAATGCAAATTTCTTAATTCATCAGGTACCACAGTTTTCTGGATTTCCAAACCAAGTTTTGCATGGGCTTTGTATCCTTGGGAAACTCAGACAAGATTCACATAGGGCGACAAGAGAAACAAAGGGTAGCTGCTAAACAAAAGATGGATTAGGGCTAGGTGCTACTCTCTGGAGCCAACTCAGGAGTAGCCCATCAGGATGCTGCTACAGCTGAGAGATACCTGTCTGTACTGTGGCCTGTGTGAGACTGCAAGAGTTAGTCGTGCTGCAGCTCAAGCCTGCCTGCTGCAGCCAGGGGACAAGTCTCTATACTGCAGCCTGAATAAGAGACATGAACTATGAAGCTGCTGCCGGCTCCATTTTTTAGGTGTCTAGAACCCTTTTCTTAAGCATTCTCGGGCTTTATGTGGATGTACATGCCGCACGTTGGGCTGCTATGTGTAATCGGACGTTTCCTGTCCCGACCACCTGGTCCCCAAATAGGCAACTCAGAGGCTGAATATGAATTATATATGCTCAGCCAACAGCTCAGGCTTGTTATTAGCTAACTTACATTTAAATTAACCCATATTTCTATTTATGCTTTGCCACATGGCTCATGGCTTGTTGCCTCGTTTTCTACATATCCTGCTTGCTCTGCAGCTGGCTGGCATCTCTCTTGACTCTGCCCTTCCTCTTCCCAGAATTCTCCTACTCTGGCTCTCAAGATCAATCTCTTCCTGCCCAGCTGTCACCCAATCAGCTTTTTATTAACAATGAGCATAATCCACAGCAGTCAGTCGATGACATTTTCCACAGTGGCAGTCGTAAACTGCTAACCTTTCCTTCCTGAGACAGAGCTGGTTGACATGGCGTGACTTGTTTGCTCATAGTGAGCAATCTGTAGGGTGTCGGGGCTGGCTCCTCTCTCACCCATTGTCTTTGTCTTTTAATACAGAAAAGGAACCTCTTATTGGCATTTGAAGCGGCTGAAAGTGTAGGCATCAAGCCCAGCCTGGTAAGTCTCCTATTTTGTATCTTTTTGATATTTTTTTCTACTTCATGAGAAAGAACTTCCTGCTACCCACTGGTAACCAATAAAGGATACTCAGATCCATTTGCTGATCTGTTACTCAGGATTCCTAATATAAAGTGATCCAGCTGGTCTGAAAAGGATGTAGACTCGGGGTTTTTGTTTCTTTCTTTCTAGTTTTTATGACTATTATGATTATGATGATTATTATTATTTTATGTTTGTGGGTGTTTTGCCTGCATGTATTCCGTGTATGCCATGTGTGCCTGTGCCTGATACCTGTATAGGCCAAAGGTGGATGCCAGATCCCCTGAAACTAGAGTTAGAGATGACTGTGAGCCGCCATGTGGACTCTGGGAATCAAACCCAGATTCTTTGGAAGAGTAGCCAGTTATCTTAACTGCTAAGCCATCTCTCTAGCTCTAGACTCAGTCTTCCAAATTAAGATTTCATTATGAATAAATTTCAGTTCTAGCAAAACAGTGAGCTAGATTATTATTAAAATTCTCTTGTTTGTATCACCAAGAAATCTCAGTGAAATGTCTTTTTTTAAAAAAATGTCACCAAGGTGTTGTGGTACACATCTTTAGTCCCAGCACTTGGAAGGTAGAGACAGGCAGATCTCTATGAGTTCACACCAGCCTGGTCTGCAGAGTGAGTTCCAGGACAGCTAAGGCTATGTAGTGAGACTCTGTTTCAAAAACAATAAAATAAAAATAAAAAAGTATCAAATTTTGGGGCCAGTGGGATCAGGAGAAAAGTACTTACCTCTAAGCCTGTTGACTTGAATTCAGTCTCTGGGACTCACATGGTGGAAGGAGAAAACCAAGTCCCAAAAATTGTCTTCTGACCTCTTCTTATGTGCCTGGGCTGTACGTACATATAAATACTAAATAAAATAAATGTAAAATGTAATAATTTTTTCAAAAGCAAAAAGAAAATATCAAGTATAACTGAGTTCTCAAGAAAGTATTAAAAAAAAAAAAGCTGCATGGTAGTTGTGCATGCCTTTAATCTCAGCACTCAGGAGGCAAAGGCAGGCAGATCTCTAAGTTCAAGGCCAGCCGGTTTATATGGGGAGTTCCAGGACAGTCTCCAAAAATAAAAATTTTATATATATCAGAAATTAAAACAAAGTGAAAAGCGAAGCTGTGAGGTATGAGTCAGATATTGTGAAAACTACACCTGCTCCTGGAGAGGTGATGAGGTTTGTCTCTGCCTTGTAGGGTGGGATGGGG